>NC_057806.1:432034074-432058656 GCF_018294505.1 Triticum aestivum
ATGATGCAGCAAAGTAGCGTAAGTATTTCCCTCTGTTTTTGAGAACCAAGGTATCAATCCAGTAGGAGGCTATGCGCGAGTCCCTTGTACCTGCACAAAACAAATAAATCCTCGCAACCAACGCGAATAGGGGTTGTCAATCGCTACACGGCCACTTACGAGAGTGAGATCTGATAGATATGATAAAGATAATATTTTTGGTATTTTTGTGATAAAGATGCAAAGTAAAATAAAGGCAAAGTAAAAAAGCAAAGGAAATAACTAAGCAGTAGGAGATTAATATGATGAAGATAGACCCGGGGGGCATAGGTTTCACTAGTGGCTTCTCTCGAGAGCATCAGTATTCTACGGTGGGTGAACAAATTACTGTTGAGCAATTGACAGAATTGAGCATAGTTATGAGAATATCTAGGTAATAACTATGGACCCATAGGTCTGAGGTGAACTAATCACACTTCATCGGAGAGGCTATGGTGTTGAGAAGCCCTCCGTGATCGATGCCCCCTCCGGCGGAGCTCCGGAACAGGCCCCAAGATGAGATCTCGTGGATACAGAAAGTTGCGGCGGTGGAATTAGGGTTTTGGCTCCATATCTGATCGTTTGGGGGTACGTAGGTATATATAGGAGGAAGGAGTACGTCGGTGGAGCAACAAGGGGCCCACGAGGGTGGAGGGCGTGTCTAGGGGGTAGGCGCGCCCCCCTACCTCGTGGCCTCCTCTTTTGTGTCTTGACGTAGGGTCCAAGTCTCCTGGGTCTTGTTCGTTTAGAAAATCACGTTCCTGAAGGTTTCAACCCGTTTGGAGTCCGTTTGATATTCCTTTTCTTCGAAACCCTAAAACAGGCAAAAAATAACAATTCTGGGCTGGGCCTCCGGTTAATAGGTTAGTCCCAAAAATAATATAAAAGTGGATAATAAAGCCCAATAATGTCCAAAACAGTAGATAATATAGCATGGAGGAATCAAAAATTATAGATACGTTGGAGACGTATCAAGCATCCCCAAGCTTAATTCCTGCTCGTCCTTGAGTAGGTAAATGATAAAAACAAATTTTTTTATGTGGAGTGCTACTTGGCATAATTTTAATGCAATTCTTCTTAATTGTGGTATGAATATTCAGATCCGAAAGATTCAAGACAAAAGTTCATATTGACATAAAAATAATAATACTTCAAGCATACTAACTAAGCAATTATGTCTTCTCAAAATAACATGGCCAAAGAAAGTTCATCCCTACAAAATCATATAGTTTAGTCATGCTCCATTTTCGTCACACAAGAATGCTCTCATCATGCACAACCCCGATGACAAGCCAAGCAATTGTTTCATACTTTAGTAATCTCAAACCTATAAACTTTCATGCAATATATGAGCGCGAGCCATGGACATAGCACTATGGGTGGAATAGAATATAATGAGGGGGGTTATGTGGAGAAGACAAAGAGGAGAAGGTCTCACATCAACGAGGCTAATCAACGGGCTATGGAGATGCCCACCGATTGATGTTAATGCAAGGAGTAGGGATTGCCATGCAACGGATGCACTGGAGCTATAAATGTATGAAAGCTCAACAAAAGAAACTAAGTGGGTGTGCATCCAACTTGCTTGCTCACGAAGACCTAGGGCACTTGAGGAGGCCCATTGTTGGAATATACAAGCCAAGTTTTATAATGAAAAATTCCCACTAGTATATGAAAGTGACAAAACAAGAGACTCTCTATCATGAAGATTATGGTGCTACTTTGAAGCACAAGTGTGGATATAGGGTCGCGCTATTCGTCACCCTAGGTGAGGAATAGTTATTCTTCACCCCCTCTCTATTTTGACTAAAATGCACTATATTTTTAGGTTTTGTAAATTCTGTCTTATTGCATACGTTAAAAGAGAACGTAAGAAAATATATACTCGCCGTAAAAAGAATATTTTATGTTATGTAAAATTACGAACGTAAAAACAAACATAAAATGGGATATTTCTGGTCTTATAACCTATTTTTTATTTTCTTATACCAAATTTTACGTAATGAATCAATATGAATGTAACTATTTGTATTTCAAACGTAATTTATTTACGAAGCGATTGTAAGATTACCTCGGATGAAAAATAACTTATTCTACACACTGGATGATGAATAGCATCACTATATATATATATATATATTGGGACAATGCTCTATTAATGATGATGATCACACTTCTATTTATTTACAACTCAATGATTACAACTTGATACTAGAACAAAGTATGACTCTATATGAATGCCTCCGGCGGTGTATCGGGATATGCAATGGACCAAGAGTGACATGTATGAAAGAATTATGAATGATGGCCTTGCCACAAATACTATGTCAACTACATGATTATGCTAAGCAATATTGCAATGATGAATGTGTCATGATGAGCGGAATGGTGGAAAGTTGCATGGCAATATATCTCGGAATGGCTATGGAAATGCCATAATAAGTAGGTATGGTGGCTCTTTTGAGAAAGATATAAGAAGGTTCATGTGTGAAAGAGTGTATCATATCACGGGTTTTGGATGCACCGGCGAAGTTTGCGCCAACTCTCAATGTGAGAAAGGGCAATGCACGGTACCGAAGAGGCTAGCAAGGATTGAAGGGTGAGAGTGCGTATAATCCATGGACTCAACATTAGTCATAAAGAACTCACATACTTATTGCAAAAATCTACAAGTCATCAAAAACCTCGGTACTACGCGCATGCTCCTAGGGGGACATATTGGTAGGAAAAGACCATCGCTCGTCCCCGACCGCCACTCATAAGGAAGACAATCAAATAACACCTCATGTTTCAAATTTGTTACACAACGTTTACCATACGTGCATGCTACGAGACTTGCAAACTTCAACACAAGCATTTCTCAATTTCACAACTACTCAACTAGCACGACTTTGATATTATTACCTCCATATCTCAAAACAATCATCAAGCATCAAACTTCTCTTAGTATTCAAAACACTCTTAAGAAAATTTTACTAACTTTGAATACCTAGCATATTAGGATTTTAAGAAAATTACCATGCTATTTAAGACTCTCAAAATAATCTAAGTGAATCATGAGAGATCAATAGTTTCTATAAAACAAATCCAACACTGTGCTCTAAAAGATATAAGTGAAGTACTAGAGCAAAAATATATAACTCAAAAGATATAAGCGAAGCACATAGAGTATTCTAAAAAAATTCCAAATTATGTATGGCTCTCTCAAAAGGTGTGTACAGCAATGATGATTGTGGTAAACTAACAAATAAAGACTCAAATCATACAAGATGCTCCAAGCAAAACACATATCATGTGGCGAATAAAAATATAGCTCCAAGTAAAGTTATCGATAGAAGTAGATGAAAGAGGGGATGCCTTCCGGGGCATCCCCAAGCTTTGGCTTTTAGGTGTCCTTAGATTATATTGGGGGTTCCATGGGAATCCCCAAGCTTAGGCTCTTGCCACTCCTTGGTCCATAATCCATCAAATCTTTACCCAAAACTTGAAAACTTCACAACACAAAACTTAAAGTAGAAAATCTCGTGAGCTCCGTTAGCAAAAGAAAACAAAAGACCACTTCAAGGTACTGTAATGAACCCATTATTTATTTATATTGGTGTTATACCTACTGTATTACAACTTCTCTATGGTTTATAAACTATTTTACTAGCCATAGATTCATCAAAATAAGCAAACAACACACGAAAAACAGAATCTGTCAAAAACAGAACAGTCTGTAGTAATATGTAGCTAGCGCAAGATCTGGAACTCCAAAAATTCGAAAATAAATTGCTGGACGTGAGGAATTTATCTATTAATCATCTGAAAAGAGAATTAACTAAATAAAACTTTCCAAATAAAAATGACAGCAGTTCTCGTGAGCGCTAAAGTTTCTGTTTTTTACAGCAAGTGTAACAAGACTTTCCCCAAGTCTTCCCAACGGTTCTACTTGGCACAAACACTAATTAAACACAAAAAAACACAACCAAAACAGAGGCTAGATAATTATTTATTACTAAACAGGAGCAAAAAGCAAGGAATAAAAATAAAATTGGGTTGCCTCCCAACAAGCGCTATCGTTTAACCCCCCTAGCTAGGCATAACAAGCAAGGATAGATCTAGGTATTGCCATCTTTGGTAGGCAATCCATAAGTGGCTCTCATAATAGATTCATAAGGTAGTTTAATTTTCTTTCTAGGAAAGTGTTCCATGCCTTTTCTTAATGGAAATTGGAATCTAATATTTCCTTCCTTCATATCAACAATTGAACCAATCGTTCTAAGGAAAGGTCTACCAAGAATAATAGGACATGAAGGATTGCAATCTATGTCAAGAACAATAAAATCTATAGGCACATAATTCCTATTTGCAACAATAAGAACATCATTAATTCTTCCCATAGGTTTCTTAATAGTGGAATCTGCAAGGTGCAAGTTTAAAGAGCAATCATCAAAATCACGGAAACCTAACAAATCACACAAAGTCTTTGGAATCGTGGAAACACTAGCACCCAAATCACATAAAGCATAGCATTAATGATCTTTAATTTTAATTTTAATAGTTGGTTCCCACTCATCATAAAGCTTTCTAGGGATAGAAACTTCCAATTCAAGTTTTTCTTCACAAGATTGCATCAAGGCATCAACGATATGTTTAGTAAACGCTTTATTTTGACTATAAGCATGGGGAGAATTTAGCACGGATTGTAACAAGGAAATACAATCAATCAAAGAGCAATTTTCATAGTTAAATTCCTTGAAGTCCATAATAGTGGGTTTAGCAACATCTAGGGTTTTAATTTCCTCAATCCCACTTTTATCAATTTTAGCATCAAGATCAAAAAATTCTGAATTCTTGGAACGCCTTCTAGGTAAAGGTGGATCATATTCAGTCCCATCATTATCAAGATTCATATTGCAAAACAAATATTTAATAGGGGACACATCAATAACTTTTAGATCTTCATCTTTATTTTCATAGCAACTAGAAGAATACTCTCTTATAAAGGCATCTTTCTTAGCATGCATCCTAGCGGTTCTTTCTTTGCACTCATTAATGGAAATTCTCATGGCTTTGAGAGACTCATTGACATCATGCTTAGGTGGAATAGATCTAAGTTTCAAAGAATCAACATCAAGAGTAGTTCTATCAACGTTCCTAGCCAAATCATCAATATTAAGCAATTTTTCTTCACTCAAAGCATTGAAATTCTTTTGCGAAGTAATAAATTCTTTAATATTAGATTCAAAATCAGAGGGCATATTATTATAATTTCGATAAGAATTGTTGTAGGAATTACCATAATTATTAGACGGATTACTAGGATAAGGCCTAGGATTGAAATTTCCTCTATACGCGTTGTTACCAAAATTGTTCCTACCAACAAAATTCACATCCATAGATTCATTATTATTCTCAATCAAAGTAGACAAGGGCATATCATTAGGATTAGAAGAAACACTCTTATTAGCAAATAATTTCATAAGTTCATCCATCTTTCCACTCAAAACATTAATTTCTTCTATCGCATGCACCTTTTTATTAGTAGATCTTTCAGTATGCCATTGAGAATAATTAACCATAATATTATCTAGGAGTTTAGTGGCTTCTCCTAAAGTGATTTCCATAAAAGTGCCTCCCGCGGCCGAATCTAAAAGATTTCTAGAAGCAAAATTCAATCCGGCATAAAATTTTTGTATAATCATCCACAAATTTAAACCATGAGTGGGGCAATTACGTATCATTAGTTTCATTCTCTCCCAAGCTTGTGCAACATGTTCATGATCAAGTTTCTTAAAATTCATAAGATCATTTCTAAAAGAGATGATCTTAGCGGGAGGAAAATACTTAGAGATAAAAGCATCTTTGCACTTATTCCATGAATCAATACTATTTTTAGGCAAAGACGAAAACCAAGCTTTAGCACGATCTCTAAGCGAAAAAGGAAATAGCTTCAATTTAACAATATCATTATCCACATCTTTCTTCTTTTGCATATCACACAAATCAATGAAGCTATTTAGATGGTGAGGGAGTCCTGGATTATGGGGTCTCCGGACAGCCGGACTATGTCCATTGGCCGGACTGTTAGACTATGGAGATACAAGATTGAGGACTTCGTCTCGTGTCCGGGTGGGACTCTACTTGGCATGGAAGGCAAGCTAGGCAATACGGATATGGATATCTCCTCCTTTGTAACCAACCTTGTGTAACCCTAACCCTCTCCGGTGTCTATATAAACCGGAGGGTTTTAGTCCGTAGGACAACAACCATAGCATACAATCATACCATAGGCTAGCTTCTAGGGTTTAGCCTCTCTGATCTCGTGGTAGATCTACTCTTGTACTACCCATATCATCAATATTAATCAAGCAGGACGTAGGGTTTTACCTCCATCGAGAGGGCCCGAACCTGGGTAAAACATCGTGTTCCCTGCCTCCTGTTACCATCCGGCCTAGACGCACAGTTCGGGACCCCCTACCCGAGATCCGCCGGTTTTGACACCGACATTGGTGCTTTCATTGAGAGCTCCGCTATGCCGTCGCCATCAGGAAGGATGTCTCATTCCGTCTTTAAAGACGGCACTGTTGCTAAGGGAGCTTTGTCTATCGGCCAAACTCTCTGGCTTGGTGGTTTTCTTATGACCGCTTGTTCAGCCGCTGCGCCGATGATGACTTCTCGGGTCATCGAAAGCAATCTTCACGTCAGCTCGGAACTCGCCGAGCAGTTAGATCCAATGGAGCTCTCTTCCCTGAACGAGCTCTTGGGTCGCTTCGCCGCCCTGGGAGTCGCTACAGACTATGATCAAATTGGGCCTAAACCCGATCTAAGAGAGATCAACTCTCCCCAGGTCACCCATCACGTTGTAGTGGTGGAGGAACAATGCGGCAACCCTTCATTTATCTTAAGGACTAGCTATGTCCGGATTCCCGATCCCTCCAAGCCGGATACCCGCGGAGGGGAGGACGTCACTCAAGGCCTGAACCTAGAATCAGGCAGCGGGCTAGATTTATCGGAAAACATCCAAGAATCCAAACTTCTGAGTTCGGAAACTCCTTGGCCCCTGAGTCTCAGATTGGGTGAGGATTCGGATTCAATTCCACCCACCCACCCAAACATACGCGATCTATCCCAAATTAGGCAAGATCCCGAAGAAACAGTACACCATTACTGGGCCAGATTCCTCCTGGTCATGAACAGGATAAAGGACTGCCGCGAGGAAGACACAATTTCATTCTTCTGCAATAATTGCACGGACAAGGGAATCCTCAACGCCATAAGTCGCCACGAAATTACACGCTTTGCCGACTTGGCGTCCATAGTACGAAAGTACTGTGCGATGGAAAGCGCCTGCAAAACCAAAATAAAATTTTGGGATAATCCGGCCCTGAACACAAACCCAGTCCGAAATAAAAGGGTGCATTCTCCCAATACACCTGGGTTAACTACCAAAAAGCAAAAGCCCTCTACGGGGCAAGGAACCGTACTGGAGGGATGGCTCAACGGACCCTGCAAAATTCATAGTACAGCGGATGCCATACCAACGCACAGCCTTAGAGCATGTTGGATACTCCGGCAGGTGGCCAAAAGTGGTGAGGATCTACTCCTCCCAAATACCACAGAGCACCATCCCGTGGACAACAATACGGTGTTAACGGTCTTTGAGACCTTCGCGTCAAATAACAGACGCAAGCGAACACTCCGCAGCATGGCCGAAATCTACCACATAGCAGAAATAAATCCTTGGAGTGACACGGCTATTACCTTCAATGCCAGTGACGAACCTAAATTCCGAACAGCCCGAGCACCAGTCGTGCTGGTCCTCAGTCCAATCGTGGACGGCTTTCGACTCACCAAGGTACTCATGGACGGCGGCAGTGGATTAAACCTCATCTATGAGGAAACTCTTCAAAAGATGGAAATAGACTAGAGCCGCATTGAGCAAAGTAGCACAACCTTTAGAGGAATCATCCCCAGTCGGGAAGCACGCTGTGCTGGGAAAATCACACTAGATGTGGTATTTGGCACGCCGGATAATTTCAGGTCCGAAGAAATTACCTTCCAAGTGGCCCTGTTCAGCAGCGGATACCACGCCCTACTAGGGCGGGAGGCGTTTACAATCTTCCAAGCCATACCCCATTACGGGTACATGAAGCTCAAAATGTCCGGGCCCAACGGAATCATCACTCTTGCTAGTGATCCGGACATAGCACTCCGCGCTGAAAATAAGACAGCCGCACTGGCCCTTGAGGCACTATCTGAAGCCCTAGCGGTTGAGGAACTAACTGCGCTGCGCTCCACGGTGAACAGGGACGACGTGATACTCGATAAAAGATCCAAGTCCACCTCCTTTAAACCAGTGGACGAAATAGTCAAATTCCAAGTCCATCCAACGGACCCTACAAAAACAGCTTCCATCGGGGCACAATTAAACCCTGATGTCGATGCCGCACTGCGAGAGTTCCTATGCGAGAACTGGGACATTTTTGCCTGGTATCCTTCAGACATGCCAGGAATCCCACGCAGGCTGGCTGAGCACAACCTAAATATCCTAAAAGGATTCAAGCCAGTCAAGCAGGCTCTTCGACGTTTCTCCGAACCTAAAGACAAGCCATGGGAGAGCAACTAGCCAAGCTATTGGAGGCCAGATTCATCAGAGACATAAAACATCCGGACTGGCTAGCAAACCTGGGGATGGTACCAAAGAAGGACAAATCCTGGCGCTTGTGCGTCGATTTTAAGGACCTTAACAAGGCCTGTCCAAAGGATCCCTTCCCCCTCCCCCGCATCGATCAAATCATCGACGCCACCACAGGACACGATTCATTGTGTTTCCTCGACGCATACTCCGGCTACCATCAAATTAAAATGGCGGAGCCAGACCAAGCCGCAACGGCATTCATCACACCATACGGCCCATTCTGCTTCAACACAATGCCCTTCGGGCTCAAAAACGTCAGTGCAACATATCAGCGCATGATTCAGACATGTCTTGCAAACCAGATCGGCAAAACAGTGGAAGCATACGTGGATGACGTGGTCGTTAAAACCAAGCATGTCGAAACTCTAGTAGACGACTTGAGGCTCACATTCAACAACCTCCGAACATATGACATCAAGCTCAATCCGGAAAATGCGTTTTCGGCGTACCAGTCGCAAAGCTCCTGGGATTCATTGTCTCCAGTAGAGGAGGTATTGAAGCTAATCCGGCCAAAATCCGAGCATTGTCACAGTTGGCTACCCCAACAGACCTCAAACAAATACAAAAATTGACTGGATGTGTGGCGGCTCTAAGCCGCTTTATCTCCCGCTTGGGAGAAAAGGCATTACCCCTTTATCGCCTCCTCCGGCGCACCAAACACTTCAAGTGGACGGATGCCGCCACGGCCGAACTCAACAAAATAAAAGCCATATTGGCAACAAACCCAGTCCTGGCCGCGCCAAACATTGGCGAACCAATGCTATTATACATTGCGGCAACTCATCAAGTAGTAAGCGTAGTGCTCGTCGTCGAGAGAGAAGTGGACGGACATAAATTTCCCCTACAAAAGCTGGTTTACTGTGTGTCCACTGTCCTTACTCCATGCAAGTCATGGTACCTGCATTACAAAAAGATAGCATATGCGGTATTCATGGCATCCCGGAAACTGCGACACTACTTTCAAGAGTGTTCGATAACGGTAGCCTCGGAAGTACCACTTAACGATATTATAAACAACCGCGACGCGAGGGGCCAGATAGCCAAATGGGCCATTGAGCTCCTCCCGTTCGGCATAACTTACAATCCACGGCGAGCTATTAAGTCGCAAGTTTTGGCTGACTTCGTCGCTGAGTGGACGGAAGCCGAACTCCCTAAAGAGTACGACACATATTCAAAGTGGATCATGCACTTTGACAGCTCCAAAATGCTGGCTGGTCTGGGGGCTAGCGTCATTTTGACGTCCCCAACAGGAGATACCGTTCAATATGTACTATAGATAATGTATACGGACTCCAACAATGCAGCCGAATATGAGGCCCTTCTACATGGTCTCCGGATGGCAGTATCCATGGGCATTCAACGCCTAGAGGTGCGCGGGGATTCGAACCTCGCGATATCCCAAATAAATGGAGATTTCGATGCCAAGGATCCGAAAATAGCAGCTTATCGCAATGCCGTCCTAAAAATGTCAGCTCGGTTCGAGGGGCTCGAATTTCACCATGTGGCTCGGGAAAACAATCAGGCGCCGGATATCCTGGCCCGCATCAGCGCAAAACGCGACGTGGTCCCTCCCAACATATTTCTGGAAAGGCTCTTCAAGCCATCCATAGCATGGGAAGGGGACACCGGTAACAACAGTCCGGACCCGGCCAAAATACCCGATACCGAATTCTTTGACACAATCGGAGGCCCCGCCACCGAAATAACACATTCAGCCCATGAAATGATGGCCATTATTGCCCCGTGGACAGAACCATTCCTCCTACCTAACTAGACACAAACTTCCGGAGGACCAAAATGAGGCACGCTGCATAGTGCGGCGATCCAAGGCCTACAGGGTCCATGAGGGAGAATTGTACAAAAAAAACGCTACCGAAGTCCTTCAAAGGTGCATCTCCGAAGAGGAAGGGCGGAACCTTTTGGTAGAGATTCACGCCGGACTCGGCGGTCATCACGCCGCAGCCCAAGCTCTTGTAAGCAAGGCCTTCCGTACAAGATTCTATTGGCCAACGGCCCGGGCAGATGCACATGACTTGGTCCAACGTTGCGCCGGTTGCCAGCTCTTTGCAAATCAAAGCCACATGTCACCCAGCGCCCTCCAAACAATCCCCATTACATGGCCCTTCGCGGTTTGGGGGCTTGACATGGTTGGACCCCTTAAAGGGGGAACCCACAAGAAAAAATACTTATTGGTCACGGTGGATAAGTTCACCAAATGGATAGAGGCTAAACCAGTTAAAACAGTTGAATCCGGACCGGTGATAGATTTCATATCCGGGGTTGTACACCGTTACGGCATCCCCCACAGCATCATCACTAATAACGGCACGAACTTCACAGCCGATGAGGTAAAACTCTGGTGCAGCAAAATGGGCATCAAGCTCGATTATGCCTCAGTCTATCACCCACAAACCAACGGTCAAGTCGAACGAGCAAATGGTCTTATAATGAGCGGTATTAAACCCAGATTAGTGCGCTCCCTAACGGAGTCTGATACGGACTGGGTAGAGGAGCTCGACTCCGTACTCTGGGGGCTGCGGACCACGCCGAATTGTAGTACCGGATATACACCGTTTTTATGGTGTACGGTGTAGAGGCAGTCCTGCCCTGCGACATAATTCATGACTCACCTCGAGTGCGCATGTACGAAGAAAGAGAAGCCGAGCTCGATCGGCAGGACAGTCTGGACACCTTGGAGGAAGAGCGCGACGTAGCCAAAGCCCGTTCCGCATTTTACCAGCAACGGGCTCGCTGATACCAAAGCAGAGAAGTACGGGCCAAAACTTATAACATTGGCGGACTAGTTCTAGGACTGCCGGATAAGAAAAAGAACAAGCTCGAGCCCAAATGGGAAGGTCCCTTCATTATCGACCAAGTTCTGACAGGTGGAGCGTACCGACTGCGGGATGTATCGACTAGTCGACTCGAGCCGAACCAATGGAACGCAACCAGGCTCTGAAGATTCTACGCCTAGCACCGGACTCTATGTTAGTCCCCTCCCTTTGTCCATTTTCTGCATATGCATCATCTGTCTTGTTTCCCTTTCTTTCTTTTATTTCTCTAGGCCTTCAAGGGTCACCTTGTGCCTAACTCATACATTACATATGCGCTAGCCGCACTCTTCATACCTGGGGGCTTCTTTCATAGAAGCTTAAATTATTTACCTGGGCCTCACGCCCAACACATGTGTCATACTTCCGCATGTACCTTTTTTCACCATTATATGCATCGATATGACTTAAGTTTTGGCCAAGCTGGGTTGCCTGGCTCTTGTATTTATGCCCTATGTTCCCGTTAATTCGGCTAGGGCATAAGGGGAGCACCTCTGCGATTGTTACCGCCGGGTCAGCCGGACGTGTACCTGGGACTGGGTGAAGCCGAAAGCTAGTGTTCTTAAGGGAATATTCGGTTGGTGAACAAAAGACGCCTTTTATTTATTATCCATATCCGCCCCCAGATGCTTTTTCTGCGCTTCTTGTCGCAGTCCGGACATGCACTTTAGGGCATGCTTACCCAGGGAAAGGAACCCTTAACGGAACTATTCTCCCTGGAAGATGTTTCTTACTACCCATGTAATATAACATAACTAGTTGGGCACTTGTCTGATAAAGCACTAATGACCCCTACGCCTGGTCTCCATGCATGCCCCGGTTCTTACATAACTGAGAGGGTATTCAGATAAACTCCGGACTGTCGGGTCCCGAGGTTGAAGCGAAAAGGTCCGCCACGACAAATAATCTACAATCCGGCTAGAAGGCATTATACATATCACTTTAATATTACATAGTCAATTCGACTGGTTGAATTCCTCTTCAATACCATCCAACAAGTTGTCTAGTTTACAGTCCTGTTGGGAATACCTTGCGGCCAATTCTACTTGGCCATATACTAAGCTCACAGGGATCTCCTTCCCATCGGGCTCCACAGGTCCGACTTCGGCCATATGGTTCGGGTCAGCCTTCGTGTACCATGTCTTCACCATTGCCCAGGCTTCCCTGGCGCCCTGACGGCAGGCCGATATCTTCCATAATCGGAAATGCCACCGCGCTCCCTTTAGCTTTTCTGCAAGCTCTCCAAGGCCTTCGGGTATGGAGACGGATGGCCACAAGGCCTGGGCGACGCCTTGCATCACCTGTCGAACTCGTTCGTGCAGCTGTGAGAGCTCGAGAAGAAGGTCATCCGTTGAACCGGGCATTTCTTCGGCAGGACGACCTGTTAGCATACCTACAGACATAACTCTGTCAGCCAGTCCTCGCCGAACTCTTTTTCAAAGTTCATTCAAGCACTTACTAAATATGCCGCATCGAAGCCGCCGATTTTCCTTAACAGAGTCCGACAGCTGGGCATGAACATCTCGTAGTTCCACGCCCAGCTTGGTGTTGGCATCTTGGAGATCATTTTTCTCCTGCCTCACCCTCGTCAGCACGCTCTCATCGGCCTTCAGCTGGCGTTGGAGCTGTTGCTTATCCGGATTCATTCCAGTGTCATCTGCATTCTTATCGTCAGATCTGCATACACGCTGCATTATATATGATACTTTTCATTTGAAAGGATATGTTACCAGAGGGGGTCTCTTTGGGCTCCCTTGCTGCGGCCAGTGCGGCCTGAAGTTGGGCTCTGCACTCTTCCAGCTCCTAGGACAGTTGAGTATTCTTTTTTGTAAGAACCTGCATAACAAATGATCCTTAAATCAGTTATCCTAACTGTTTCAAGTCTCAGGGGCTACTGGTATATATAATCACCAAATTTTCTCACCCGTATGTCTTTTACATACTGCTCCGTGGCTCTCGCTAGACCATTTTGAGCGGCACAGAGGTGCGCATCTCCCGAGTTGAAGGCATTCAATGCCTCTTTGGAGAAACAAGCGCCACGTAGAACAGTCCGGCGACGCCTGTGGTTCATGGCACTTTCCACCTCAGAATGGGTGGCGGACAGTTTATCCGCATCCTCTGTCGGAGGAGCACGCGCCGCACGCCTCGTACTCGTTCCCGCCTCCAAATCCGGCCTTGGAGCCTGGCTTGTGGAGGCGCGATTGGTAGCCTCTCCGGGTATAGTCCGGCGAGCGCTCTTTTTCCTGAAAAGAAGGCATGGGCGTTAATGTGCCTCTGAGAATCATGTCTTGCAATAAAGATGGTGCGCCGTACCTCTGCGCCGGTGTCTCAATCCAGATTGCAGGTCTTTTTAGCCTGCTTGGCCTCGCGGCCCCTTGTTGGTCGGTCGCCACAGGCTCGGCCTTCTGCCTCGAGGACCTCCCCTACAAAACACGGCTATTATACGGCGATCAAAAACACGCAAGGACGGATTCCTTTTTGAAGTGCTGGGACTTCGGTCTCAGTCACCTGTGAGGCTGGAACCAGCCCAGGGTAATCGGCCGTAATGGCCACCAAAGCATTATCATTGCTCGATTGGTAAAACACCCCATCGATCAGCTCCACAGATATGTCCGGATCCTCTTCGGAGGCCGGGTCGAGGGACCGTCCAGGGTCCTCGGGTTGTGGAGGGGGGTTGTTTATCTCCCTTATAGCCTGGTGCAGTTCCTACATAGAAATCGCTAGACTGAGTACTTAACTACGGAAATATGAAACGGATGGGCGAGAAAAAGTCTCCGCTTACCCAGCTCGGAGGATTGTACATAGAAAATCCGCCCGGCAGGTTGACACGAAGGAATTCCTCCTCTTCTCCCTTGTACAGAGTGGATAAGATCTTTGTTAGATCATCAACCGACCCTGGCCCTTTACGGCCGTAGCGGGTGGCATCATCCTCCCCGTTGAAATCCCACATGGGGTGGCCTCTATACTGAAGTGGCTGCATCCCCCGCATGATACATATGGCCATGACCTCGATCATGGTCAATCCGGATCGAGCTAAAAAACTTATTTGGCTCATCAGGTAAAGAACATCCCCGTCATCTTCCTCCAGGGGGCTCCGCAGACGCCAGCTCCGGCGCTTCTTCAAAGGGGCGTTGTGGAACTCAGGAAGGCCGATCCGAATAGGGTCCGGCAGGGGGACGTCTTCTATATAAAACCATTCTAAAGGCCAGTCTTCGGACGTCTTCTTTGGGGTTCCGGACAGGTATCCGGTCCCGGCAATATGCCACACTTCGGCTCCGTCCACTTGATATATTGACCCCTTTTGAGAACGGGGCATAAGGCAGAACAACTTCTTCCACAGAGCGAAATGAGCCTCACAACCCAAGTACAACTCGCAAAGGGCTACGAATCCTGCGATATGCAGCATGGAGGCAGGCGTAAGGTTGTGCAACTGGAGGCCATAGAACTCCAGGAGCCCCCGGAGAAACGGATGAATTGGGAATCCGAGCCCTCTTACCAAACAAGGGACAAGGCATACCCACTCTCCTTTGGAGGGATTGGGAAGGCTCTCCGCTTGCTCTCTGCCATTGTAGGTGGCAAGCCTGGCTCGAACCGGGACCATGCACGCTGAGGGAAAAATCCCTTGGATTGAAGCATCACTAATTTGCTATGCGGGATGGAACATCTCTCCCAATCTCCGGACTTGGAATGGATCTATGTTGGGTACACTCCGATGAAGGCTCTCTAAGGGAGGATGGTGTGATTTGGATCTGAATCCTCGTCTTTTAAATAGGCGGCTCATTCACACAGCTAGGAGGGTAAATGTGAAAACACCCTGGCTCTTCACCTTCGCTCGACGCGTGGAAAGTGGCCATTATTGGGCGTGGAAGCCAAGGAGTGCAACATTCACAAGAAACCGGACATTATTTCAATAGGTACAGAGAATTTGGAGAGGAACCCGCCTTGCAATGCCGAAGACAATACTGCACGCCGGACTCATCGTCATTGAATCCTGGTTCGGGGGCTACTGAGGGAGTCCTGGATTATGGGGTCTCCGGATAGCCGGACTGTTAGACTATGAAGATACAAGATTGAAGACTTCCTCTCGTGTCCGGGTGGGACTCTACTTGGCGTGGAAGGCAAGCTAGGCAATACGGATATGGATATCTCCTCCTTTGTAACCGACCTTGTGTAACCCTAACCCTCTCTGGTGTCTATATAAACTAAAGGGTTTTAGTCCATAGGACAACAACCATAGCATACAATCATACCATAGGCTAGCTTCTAGGGTTTAGCCTCTCTGATCTCGTGGTAGATCTACTCTTGTACTACCCATATCATCAATATTAATCAAGCAGGACGTAGGGTTTTACCTCCATCGAGAGGGCCCGAACCTGGGTAAAACATTGTGTTCCCTGCCTCCTGTTACCATCCGGCCTAGACGCACAATTCGGGACCCCCTACCCGAGATCCACCGGTTTTGACACCGACACATGGGTAGCGGCATCTTCACTAGGGAGGGCGGGAAACGGATCTTTCATGACAAGATTCAGCAAAGCAGTATTAATTTCACAAGATTCAGCATCGGTAAGAGGAGCAATCGGAGTGCTAATAAAATCAATGTGTTGGTATTGGTGAAGTCACATAATTTAGTATTATCTTGAGCCATCGTGGCAAGCAAGCAAACTAACACACAAGCAAACAAAAGGCAAATGGGCAAAAAGAGGCAAATAGAGAAAGAGAGGGAGGATAGAGAGAGAGAGAGGGCGAATAAAACGGCAAGGGTGAAGTGGGGGAGAGGAAAACGAGAGGCAAATGGCAAATAATGTAATGCGGGAGATAAGGGTATGTGATGGGTACTTGCTATGTTGACTTTTGCGTAGACCTCCCCGGCAACGGCGCCAGAAATCCTTCTTGCTACCTCTTGAGCACTGCGTTGGTTTTCCACGAAGAGGAAGGGATGATGCAGCAAAGTAGCGTAAGTATTTCCCTCGGTTTTTGAGAACCAAGGTATCAATCCAGTAGGAGGCTACGCGCGAGTCCCTTGTACCTGCACAAAACAAATAAATCCTTGCAACCAATGCGAATAGGGGTTGTCAATCCCTAGACAGCTACTTACGAGAGTGAGATCTGATAGATATGATAAAGATAATTTTTTTGGTATTTTTGTGATAAAGATGCAAAGTAAAATAAAGGCAAAGTAAAAAAGCAAAGGAAATAACTAAGTAGTAGGAGATTAATATGATGAAGATAGACCCGGGGGCCATAGGTTTCACTAGTGGCTTCTCTCGAGAGCATAAGTATTCTACGGTGGGTGAACAAATTACTGTTGAGAAATTGACAGAATTGAGCATAGTTATGAGAATATCTAGGTAATAACTATGGACCCGTAGGTCTGAGGTGAAATACTCACACTTCATCGGAGAGGCTATGGTGTTGATGTAGAAGCCCTCCGTGATCGATGCCCCCTCCTGTGGAGCTCCGGAACAGGCCCCAAGATGGGATCTCGTGGATAGAGAAAGTTGCGGGGGTGGAATTAGGGTTTTGGCTCCGTGTCTGGTCGTTTGGGGGTACGTAGGTATATATAGGAGGAAGGAGTACATCGGTGGAGCAACAGGGGGCCCACGAGGGTGGAGGGCGCGCCTGGGGGGGGGGGGTAGGCGCGCCCCCTACCTCATGGCCTCCTCTTTTGTGTCCTGACATAGGGTCCAAGTCTCCTGGGTCTTGTTCGTTGAGAAAATCACGTTCCCGAAGGTTTCATTCCATTTGGAATCCGTTTGATATTCCTTTTCTTTGAAACCCTAAAACAGGTAAAAAAACAACAATTCTGGGCTGGGCCTCCGGTTAATAGGTTAGTCCCAAAAATAATATAAAAGTGGATAATAAAGCCCAATAATGTCCAAAACAGTAGATAATATAGCATGGAGCAATAAACAATTATAGATACGTTGGAGACGTATCGTCCCCTTCTTGGCCCATTAGGCCCATGTAGGTGAAGGAAATATGCCCTAGAGGCAATAATAAAGTTATTATTTATTTCCTTATAATCATGATAAATGTTTATTATTCATGCTAGAATTGTATTTACCGGAAACATAATACATACGTGAATACATAGACAAACAAAGTGTCACTAGTATGCCTCTACTTGACTAGCTCGTTAATCAAAGATGGTTATGTTTCCTAACCATGAACAATGAGTTGTTATTTGATTAACGAGGTCACATCATTAGTAGAATGATCTGATTGACATGACCCATTCCATTAGCTTAGCACCCGATCGTTTAGTAGTTGCTATTGCTTTCTTCATGACTTATACATGTTCCTATGACTATGAGATTATGCAACTCCCGTTTACCGGAGGAACACTTTGGGTACTACCAAACGTCACAACGTAACTGGGTGATTATAAAGGAGTACTACAGGTGTCTCCAATGGTCGATGTTGGGTTGGCGTATTTCGAGATTAGGATTTGTCACTCCGATTGTCGGAGAGGTATCTCTGGGCCCTCTCGGTAATACACATCACATAAGCCTTGCAAGCATTACAACTAATATGTTAGTTGTGAGATGATGTATTACGGAACGAGTAAAGAGACTTGCCGGTAACGAGATTGAACTAGGTATTGGATACCGACGATCGAATCTCGGGCAAGTAACATACCGATGACAAAGGGAACAACGTATGTTGTTATGCGGTCTGACCGATAAAGATCTTCGTAGAATATGTAGGAGCCAATATGGGCATCCAGGTCCCGCTATTGGTTATTGACCAGAGATGTGTCTCGGTCATGTCTACATTGTTCTCGAACCCGTAGGGTCCGCACGCTTAAGGTTACGATGACAGTTATATTATGAGTTTACATGTTTTGATGAACCGAAGGAGTTCGGAGTCCCGGATGAGATCGGGGACATGACGAGGAGTCTCGAAATGGTCGAGACGTAAAGATTCATATATTGGATGATATGGTTAGGCCAAGGGGTCAAGCCCATGAGGCTTTAGATCGGTGCAAAAAGGAGTTTTGCGGAGGCCAGGGGGCCAAACGCCGGAGACCCTGGCGTCTGGCCCTGGGCCAGACGCCGAGGCCCATGGCGTCTGGGCCAGACGCCAAGGATTGTGGCGTTTGGTCCTGGAGTCCGAGTGGGACTCTTGCCTTTCGGGCAAAACCGACTTTGAGGAGGCTTTTGCTCCAAGTTTCGACCCCGGGGCTCAACATATAAATAGAGGGGCAGGGCTAGCACCAAAGAGATAACAAGTTGATCCACGTGATCTATTCCTTAGCCGTGTGCGGCGCCCCAGCCACCATATTCCTCGATAATACTGTAGCGGAGTTTAGGCGAAGCCCTGCTGCTGTAGTTCATCAAGATCGTCACCACGCCGTCGTGCTGACGGAACTCTTCCCCGACACTTTGCTGGATCGGAGTCCGGGGATCGTCATCGAGCTGAACGTGTGCTCGAACTCGGAGGTGCCGTAGTTTCGGTGCTTGATCGGTTGGATCGAGAAGACGTACGACTACTTCCTCTACGTCGTGTCATCGCTTCCGCAGTCGGTCTGCGTTGGGTACGTAGACAATACTCTCCCCTCGTTGCTATGCATCACATGATCTTGCGTGTGCGTAGGAAAATTTTGAAATTACTACGAAACCCAACAGTGGCATCCGAGCCTAGGTTATTTATGTTGATGTTATATGCACGAGTAGAACACAAGTGAGTTGTGGACGATACAAGTCATACTGCCTACCAGCATGTCATACTTTGGTTCGGCGGTATTGTTGGACGAGACGACCCGGACCAACCTTACGCGTACGCTTAAGCGAGACCGGTTCCCTCGACGTGCTTTGCACAGAGATGGCTTGCGGGCGACTGTCTCTCCAACTTTAGTTGAACCAAGTATGGCTACGCCCGGTCCTTGCGAAGGTTAAAACGGAGTCTATTTGACAAACTATCGTTGTGGTTTTGATGCGTAGGTGAGATTGGTTCTTACTTAAGCCCGTAGCAGCCACGTAAAACATGCAACAACAAAGTAGAGGACGTCTAACTTGTTTTTGCAGGGCATGTTGTGATGTGATATGGTCAAGGCATGATGCTGAATTTTATTGTATGAGATGATCATGTTTTGTAACCAAGTTATCGGCAACTGGCAGGAGCCATATGGTTGTTGCTTTATTGTATGCAATGCAATCGCGATGTAATGCTTTACTTTATTACTAAACAGTAGTGATAGTCGTGAAAGCATAAGATTGGCAAGACGACAACGATGCTACGATGGAGATCAAGGTGTCGCGCCGGTGACGATGGTGATCATGACGGTGCTTCGGAGATGGAGATCACAAGCACAAGATGATGATGGCCATATCATATCACTTATATTGATTGCATGTGATGTTTATCTTTTTATGCATCTTATCTTGCTTTGATTGACGGTAGCATTATAAGATGATCTCTCACTAAATTATCAAGAAGTGTTCTCCCTGAGTATGCACCGTTGCGAAAGTTCTTCGTGCTGAGACACCACGTGATGATCGGGTGTGATAGGCTCTACGTTCAAATACAACGGGTGCAAAACAGTTGCGCACGCAGAATACTCAGGTTAAACTTGACGAGCCTAGCATATACAGATATGGCCTCGGAACACGGAGACCGAAAGGTCGAGCGTGAATCATATAGTAGATATGATCAACATAATGATGTTCACCGATGAAACTACTCCATCTCACGTGATGTTCGGACATGGTTTAGTTGATTTGGATCACGTGATCACTTAGAGGATTAGAGGGATGTCTATCTAAGTGGGAGTTCTTTAGTAATATGATTAATTGAACTTAAAATTTATCATGAACTTAGTCCCTGAAAGTATCTTGCATGTTTATGTTGATTGTAGATAGATGGCTCGTGCTGTTGTTCCGTTGAATTTTAATGCGTTCCTTGAGAAAGCAAAGTTGAAAGATGATGGTAGCAATTACACGGACTGGGTCCGTAACTTGAGGATTATCCTCATTGCTGCACAGAAGAATTACATCCTGGAAGCACCGCTGGGTGCCAGGCCTGCTGCTGGAGCAACACCAGATGTTATGAACGTCTGGCAGAGCAAAGCTGATGACTACTCGATAGTTCAGTGTGCCATGCTTTACGGCTTAGAATCGGGACTTCAACGACGTTTTGAACGTCATGGAGCATATGAGATGTTCCAGGAGTTGAAGTTAATATTTCAAGCAAATGCCCGAATTGAGAGATATGAAGTCTCCAATAAGTTCTATAGCTGCAAGATGGAGGAGAATAGTTCTGTCAGTGACCATATACTCAAAATGTCTGGGTATAATAATCACTTGATTCAATTGGGAGTTAATCTTCCGGATGATTGCGTCATTGACAGAATTCTCCAATCACTGCCACCAAGCTACAAGAGCTTCGTGATGAACTATAATATGCAAGGGATGAACAAGACTATTCCCGAGCTCTTCGCAATGCTGAAAGCTGCGGAGGTAGAAATCAAAAAGGAGCATCAAGTGTTGATGGTTAACAAAACCACTAGTTTCAAGAAAAATGGCAAAGGAAAGAAGAAAGGGAACTTCAAGAAGAACAGCAAGCCAGTTGCTGCTCAAGAGAAGAAACCCAAGTCTGGACCTAAGCCTGAAACTGAGTGCTTCTACTGCAAGCAGACTGGTCACTGGAAGCGGAACTGCCCCAAGTATTTGGCGGATAAGAAGGATGGCAAGGTGAACAAAGGTATATGTGATATACATGTTATTGATGTGTACCTTACCAATACTCGCAGTAGCACCTGGGTATTTGATACTGGTTCTGTTGCTAATATTTGCAACTCGAAACAGGGGCTACGGATTAAGCGAAGATTGGCTAAGGACGAGGTGACGATGCGCGTGGGAAACGGTTCCAAAGTCGATGTGATCGCAGTCGGCACGCTACCTCTACATCTACCTTCGGGATTAATATTAGACCTAAGTAATTGTTATTTGGTGCCAGCATTGAGCATGAACATTATATCTGGATCTTGTTTAATGCGAGACGGTTATTCATTTAAATCAGAGAATAATGGTTGTTCTATTTATATGAGTAATATCTTTTATGGTCATGCACCCTTGAAGAGTGGTCTATTCTTATTGAATCTCGATAGTAGTAATACACATATTCATAATGTTGAAACCAAAAGATGCAGAGTTGATAATGAAAGTGCAACTTATTTGTGGCACTGTCGTTTAGGTCATATCGGTGTAAAACGCATGAAGAAACTCCATACTAATGGACTTTTGGAACCACTTGATTATGAATCACTTGGTACTTGCGAACCGTGCCTCATGGGCAAGATGACTAAAACACCGTTCTCCGGTACTATGGAGAGAGCAACAGATTTGTTGGAAATCATACATACCGATGTATGTGGTCCGATGAATATTGAGGCTCGTGGCGGATATCGTTATTTTCTCACCTTCACAGATGATTTGAGCAGATATGGATATATCTACTTAATGAAGCATAAGTCTGAAACATTTGAAAAGTTCAAAGAATTTTAGAGTGAAGTTGAAAATCATCGTAACAAGAAAATAAAGTTTCTACGATCTGATCGTGGAGGAGAATATTTGAGTTACGAGTTTGGTGTACATTTGAAAAACTGTGGAATAGTTTCACAACTCACGCCACCCGGAACACCACAGCGCAATGGTGTGTCCGAACGTCGTAATCGTACTTTACTAGATATGGTGCGATCTATGATGTCTCTTACAGATTTACCGCTATCATTTTGGGGTTGTGCTTTAGAGACGGCCGCATTCACGTTAAATAGGGCACCATCAAAATCCGTTGAGACGACGCCTTATGAACTGTGGTTTGGCAAGAAACCAAAGTTGTCGTTTCTTAAAGTTTGGGGCTGCGATGCTTATGTGAAAAAACTTCAACCTGATAAGCTCGAACCCAAATCGGAGAAATGTGTCTTCATAGGATACCCAAAGGAAACTGTTGGGTACACCTTCTATCACAAATCCGAAGGCAAGACATTCGTTGCTAAGAATGGATCATTTCTAGAGAAGGAGTTTCTCTCGAAAGAAGTGAGTGGGAGGAAAGTAGAACTTGACGAGGTAACTGTACCTGCTCCCTTACTTGAAAGTAGTTCATCACAGAAAACTGTTTCAGTGACACCTACACCAGTTAGTGAGGAAGCCAATGATAATGATCATGAAACTTCAGATCAAGATACTACTGAACCTCGTGGATCAACCAGAGTAAGATCCGCGCCAGAGTGGTACGGTAATCCTGTTCTGGAAGTCATGCTACTAGATCATGATGAACCTACGAACTATGAAGAAGCGATGGTGAGCCCAGATTCCGCAAAATGGCTTGAAGCCATGAAATCTGAGATGTGATCCATGTATGAGAACAAAGTATGGACTTTGGTTGACTTGACCGATGATCGGCAAGTAATTGAGAATAAATGGATCT
Organism: Triticum aestivum; assembly: GCF_018294505.1. NCBI lineage: Eukaryota > Viridiplantae > Streptophyta > Magnoliopsida > Poales > Poaceae > Triticum > Triticum aestivum. The sequence goes on from NC_057806.1 coordinate 432,057,037, forward strand.
TTAAGAAGAAGACTGACGCTGATGGTAATGTTACTGTCTACAAAGCTCGACTTGTCGCAAAAGGTTTTCGGCAAGTTCAAGGGATTGACTACGATGAGACCTTCTCACCCGTAGCGATGCTTAAGTCCGTCCGAATCATGTTAGCGATTGCCGCATTTTATGATTATGAAATTTGGCAGATGGATGTCAAAACTGCATTCCTGAATGGATTTCTGGAAGAAGAGTTGTATATGATGCAACCGGAAGGTTTTGTCGATCCAAAGGGAGCTAACAAAGTGTGCAAGCTCCAGCGATCCATTTATGGACTGGTGCAAGCCTCTCGGAGTTGGAATAAACGTTTTGATAGTGTGATCAAAGCATTTGGTTTTCTACAGACTTTCGGAGAAGCATGTATTTACAAGAAAGTGAGTGGGAGCTCTGTAGCATTTCTGATATTATATGTGGATGACATATTACTGATTGGAAATGATATAGAATTTCTGGATAGCATAAAGGGATACTTGAATAAAAGTTTTTCAATGAAAGACCTCGGTGAAGCTACTTACATATTAGGCATTAAGATCTATAGAGATAGATCAAAACGCTTAATTGGACTTTCACAAAGCACATACCTTGACAAAATTTTGAAGAAGTTCAAAATGGATCAAGCGAAGAAAGGGTTCTTGCCTGTGTTACAAGGTGTGAAATTTAGTAAGACTCAATGCCCGACCACTGCAGAAGATAGAGAGAATATGAAAGATGTTCCCTATGCATCAGCCATAGGATCTATCATGTATGCAATGCTGTGTACCAGACCTGATGTATGCCTTGCTATAAGTTTAGCAGGGAGGTACCAAAGTAATCCAGGAGTGGATCACTGGACAGCGGTCAAGAACATCCTGATATACCTGAAAAGGACTAAGGATATGTTTCTCATATATGGAGGTGACAAAGATCTCATCGTAAAAGGTTACGTTGATGCAAGCTTTGACACTGATCCGGACGATTCTAAATCGCAAACCGGATACGTGTCTACATTAAACGGTGGAGCTGTCAGTTGGTGCAGTTCTAAACAAAGCGTCGTAGAGGGATCTACATGTGAAGCGGAATACATAGCTGCTTCGGAAGCAGCAAATGAAGGAGTCTGGATGAAGGAGTTCATATCCGATCTAGGTGTCATACCTAGTGCATCGGGTCCAATGAAAATCTTTTGTGACAATACTGGGGCAATTGCCTTGGCAAAGGAATCCAGATTTCACAAAAGGACCAAACACATCAAGAGACGCTTCAACTCCATCCGGGATCTAGTCCAGGTGGGAGACATAGAGATTTGCAAGATACATACGAATCTGAATGTTGCAGACCCGTTGACTAAGCCTCTTCCACGAGCAAAACATGATCAGCACCAAGGCTCCATGGGTGTTAGAATCATTACAGTGTAATCTAGATTATTGACTCTAGTGCAAGTGGGAGACTGAAGGAAATATGCCCTAGAGGCAATAATAAAGTTATTATTTATTTCCTTATAATCATGATAAATGTTTATTATTCATGCTAGAATTGTATTTACCGGAATCATAATACATGTGTGAATACATAGACAAACAAAGTGTCACTAGTATGCCTCTACTTGACTAGCTC
>NC_057806.1:432059802-432113784 GCF_018294505.1 Triticum aestivum
TATGAGATTATGCAACTCCCGTTTACCGGAGGAACACTTTGGGTACTACCAAACGTCACAACGTAACTGGGTGATTATAAAGGAGTACTACAGGTGTCTCCAATGGTCGATGTTGGGTTGGCGTATTTCGAGATTAGGATTTGTCACTCCGATTGTCGGAGAGGTATCTCTGGGCCCTCTCGGTAATACACATCACATAAGCCTTGCAAGCATTACAACTAATATGTTAGTTGTGAGATGATGTATTACGGAACGAGTAAAGAGACTTGCCGGTAACGAGATTGAACTAGGTATTGGATACCGACGATCGAATCTCGGGCAAGTAACATACCGATGACAAAGGGAACAACGTATGTTGTTATGCGGTCTGACCGATAAAGATCTTAGTAGAATATGTAGGAGCCAATATGGGCATCCAGGTCCCGCTATTGGTTATTGACCAGAGACGTGTCTCGGTCATGTCTACATTGTTCTCGAACCCGTAGGGTCCACACGCTTAAGGTTACGATGACAGTTATATTATGAGTTTATGCATTTTGATGTACCGAAGGTTGTTCGGAGTCCCGGATGTGATCACGGACATGACGAGGAGTCTCGAAATGGTCGAGACATAAAGATTGATATATTGGAAGCCTATGTTTGGACATCGGAAGTGTTCCGGGTGAAATCGGGATTTTACCGGGTTACCGGGAGGTTACCGGAACCCCCCGGGAGCCATATGGGCCATCATGGGCCTTAGTGGAAAGGAGAAAGGGGCAGCCCAAAGGGGCTGCGCGCCTCCCCCCTTCCCTAGTCCTATTAGGACTAGGAGAGGTGGCCGGCCACCCCTCTCCCTCTTTCCCCCTTGGGAATCCTAGTTGGAATAGGATTGGGGGGGGGAGTCCTACTCCCGGTAGGAGTAGGACTCCTCCTGCGCCTCTCTCTCTTGGCCGGCGCCCCCTCCCCCCTTGGCTCCTTTATATACTGAGGTAGAGGCACCCCAAAGACACACAAGTTGACACAAGTTGATCCACGTGATCTATTCCTTAGCCGTGTGCGGTGCCCCCTGCCACCATATTCCTCGATAATACTGTAGCGGAGTTTAGGCGAAGCCCTGCTGCTGTAGTTCATCAAGATCGTCACCACGCCGTCGTGCTGACGGAACTCTTCCCCGACACTTTGCTGGATCGGAGTCCGGGGATCGTCATCGAGCTGAACGTGTGCTCGAACTCGGAGGTGCCGTAGTTTCGGTGCTTGATCGGTTGGATCGAGAAGACGTACGACTACTTCCTCTACGTCGTGTCATCGCTTCCGCAGTCGGTCTGCGTTGGGTACGTAGACAATACTCTCCCCTCGTTGCTATGCATCACATGATCTTGCGTGTGCGTAGGAAAATTTTGAAATTACTACGAAACCCAACAGTAGGTGCCAGGGGGATGCCCGGAACCCCTTGCGGTGACCCGGTATGTACCCGGTACCCCCAGAACACTTTCAGTGTCCGAATATCATCGTCAAATATATGAATCTTTACCTCTCGACCATTTTGAGACTCCTCTTCATGTCTGTGATCTCATCCCGGACTTCGAACAACATTCGGTCACCAAATCACATAACTCATATAATACAAAATCATCATCGAACGTTAAGTGTGCGGATCCTACGAGTTCAGGGACTATGTAGACATGACCGAGACACCTCTCTGGTCAATAACCAACAGCGGAACCTGGATGCTCATATTGGTTCCCACATATTCTACAAAGATCTTTATCGGTCGTACCGTAATGACAACATACGTTATTCCCTTTGTCATCGGTATGTTACTTGCCTAAGGTTCGATCGTCGGTATCTTCATACCTAGTTCAATCTCGTTACCGAAAAGTCTCTTTACTCGTTCTGTAATACATCATCCTGTAACTAACTCATTAGTCACATTGTTTGCAAGACTTACCATGATGTGTATTACCGAGAGGGCCCAGAGATACCTCTCCGATACTCGGAGTGACAAATCCTAATCTCGATCTATGCCAACCCAACAAATACCTTCGGAGATACCTGTAGAGCATCTTTATAATCACCCATTTACGTTGTGACGTTTCATAGCACACAAGGTATTCCTCCGGTATCCAGGAGTTGCATAATCTCATAGTCGAAAGAATATGTATTTGACATGAAGAAAGAAATAGCAATAAAGCTAAACGATCAATATGCTAAGCTAACGGATGGGTCTTGTCCATCACATCATTCTCCTAATGATGTGATCCCTTTCATCAAATGACAACACATGTCTATGGTTAGGAAACTTAACCATTTTTATTGACGAGCTAGTCTAGTAGAGGCTTACTAGGGACAAGGTGTTTTGTCTATGTATTCACATGTATCAAGTTTCCGCTTAATACAATTCTAGCATGAATAATAGACATTTATCATGATATAAGGAAATATAAATAACAACTTTATTATTGCCTCCAGGGCATATTTCCTTCATATTCCATAGAACTCGGTCCAACATGGACCTTTATATCACTACATGACATTTAGCAACTCAGACAACATATTGTCATCATAGATAGTCCAACTTTCATTAAAAAAAGATATATGTATTTTGCAAGAAAAATACAAGCTTCACAAGATGAGGTCATTAGCTTCAACTTTTGGTGTTTTGGCGGGAAACTCGGTGAAGAAATCTAGATGACACATTGTTGTAATGTACCAAAATCACCATGAACTCTTCTCCTGCTTTGGTCTGAATGGTGTGTGGCACGTGGGACTTTAGGTGTAATATATTATGACAATTTGTTCTGGCCACAACATACGGGTCAGGTCCTACTACAATGGTATGCCTTCAACATGATGTCGGCTCGACCCATTTTTGGACAAATACATCCAATAACTACAACCCATTTTGAGTTGTGCCCAACTTGTCGGTCTAGCCCGTTTAGTGTCAAACGCATCTACACATGATTTGGGTTAAGCCTGTTTTTGTACTCGTTTAGACCGAGCACATTTTTCTCTCTGTTTGTCATAGTTCTTATGATTGGGCCTATCAAAAGGCCCACTTAAGAATTGTTGCGATTAAGCCTATTTACAAGGTCCACTTAAGATCAAAATAAACCCTAGCTTCCCCTATATATATAGTCCTACACCATCCACCTTATTTTACACCGCTTCTAGTCTAGTACCTAGATATGACAACCATCCACCTTTTATCTCCGTCGTCTCGTCTCCCATAGTCACAAAAATCGCCATAGCTTGTAAAATGTTTCGCCGCATCGACCCCTCCAATCATTCTCCCAACTCCAGGCTACCCTAATCTTGGAGCTCCATCTTCAATTGGTACTATTCCGAATTTTGCCTGTTTATAATCTAATAGTGATAGATTTGATGTAATATATTATATCTAATCTGCGTATATGTTTTTATTAGTATTTTGGATGATATTGGTTTAGATCTATGAACACAATAGATGTTTGGTCATATATTTTTGCGGCGACGGTGCGTTTGCTGCGATAACATGGTGTTTGCTTAGTAAGTGAGGTAAGATACTAGACCATGCACTACATGGAAGCGATGTCACAACGACGCGGTGGCCGGCAAGGGTGTGGTGGCGGCGTTTGTGAGAGGGAGGTTTGTGAGGATGAGGGTGTTTTGGTGTTTAAGTTGTTGATATTGTGGTTGAAAATATATTTCTCCTTTTTCTTTAGGGTTGAAAAAGGTTAGTTCATAATTGGAAACAAAGTAGAATTGGGGGAAAGGATTTGTGGCATGCAGATGCGGGGGCATTGAGCCCCTCGCGCATGTTTTTTCTGATGATTTTCGAACTTAAAACTTTCGTATCTTTCCAACCAAAAGTTTAAATTAAGTTTTGTTTTCAGATTCGTGTTGCCCGTGAATATATTTGGTAAGTTTTAACTGTCAAAACTTAATAGGAGTGACTCACAATCTTTAAGCTTAAAAACTGAATCAGTAAGATTCAGAACTAGATCTTAGAAAATGCACACGGAATCAACGACTTTGCGGATCCCGAAACAATCGTGCGGCTGGGTTGGGCTGTGCAGGTGCGCGCCCCCAAGAGTTTCCGGCAGAATCGGTTAGATTTGACACCTTTCCGCTTTCATTAATTCTTCATATATCTCTTCAAAGAAAATCTTAAATTCGAGTGTAATTAATGTATTATTTTTTTTAAAACAATTAATGTATTAATCGACATGTTGATTTCCCCGTACTCCATTTGCATTTGTTTTTGGGAAAGCAAAGATAGCGATAGATCCGTATATTTGGAAACACGGCCGGCGAGAAAAGTCTCGGATTACACCGCGTTCGGTCGGTTAATTTGTACTCTATCCGTTCACGAACCGAACTCGACGGCCAAGAAAAAAAGAGCAGGACTCTCGGCGCCCAAGAAACCTTCCCTTATATGCGCGTCCCCCCTTTCCAACTGTGCAGGTCATGACGCAGCGCCCAAACAAATCTCTTCTCTCGTGGAGCGCCTACGAGATCTACCCGTGAGGTGCAATGGAGAAAGAATCCCAGCCCGCGGAGTATCACCGGCTCGAGCCGGGGGAACCAGAGGCGCCCGTCGCCAGCCCTGGCGCCGCCGGGGCTCCCATCTACGACGTGTACATGGATGATGAGGAGGAGGCCGAGGAGGCGTATCTGGAGAGCCTCGACGTCCCCGCGGGCCCCGTCGTCCTCGACGCGGACACGGCGGCGGCGGTGGAGGCGGAACGGCAGGCCGCCATGGCCGCCGACGAGGAGATGGCGCACGCGCTGCACATGCAGGACCTCGTGGAGGCGGAGGAGTGGGAGCTGCGTGACCTGGACCTGGAACAGCCGCCCGGCGACTACCCCGCCTCCTCCAGGGCCGGCGTCGGCTTCGGCGCCAGGGCCACCGCGGACAACTTCTTGGAGAGACAGAGCGGGACCTTCGAGAGCATCCATGAGGTGGAGAGCGGAACCGTCTTCCTCGGCAATTCGAGAATCCTGGAACCCCTCGAGTGTCTGGAAAGTCTGCCAGGCCCGAGCGCTGCCGGCGCCGCCGCATCTCCGGCGAGACAGACCATCCGCTCCCAAGACGCCGGCGGCTCCTCGTCAAGCCAGCAAGTCCCCGGACACGGGGTAGCCGCTACTGTACCAAGCGTGACCCCGCCCATCGGCTTCGTCCCATCTCCAAGAAGATGCGGCGCTCTCTGCGCCATCGCCCCGCGGGCCAGACCAATCGGCCCTTTCGACGACCCCGTTTCCGTGAAAAGACGGGCCCTCCTCGCCGACGCCGCCTCATCGGTCATGTTCCCCGCAATGGAAGAAGGGCACGACAACGGCTGGTACGAGGCCATCGTCCTCGACGATGCTGACAAGCTGGAGCTGGCGGAGAAGCAGCGATTGCTCGAATCATTGCAGCTGTGCCTCCCAAGATCTGATGAACCCTGCAAGCCCTCCGTCGCGGCCGGCGGCGGAGAAGAAGAAGAAGAAGAGGGCGGGTTCTCCCTGCCCAAGTTCTGCCAGAGGTGGGGCGTCAGCCCGTCCGACCTCGAGCCCGACGCGCCCGGCCCGTCGACGACGAAGGTGCCCCCGCTGGCCGACGACGAGGTGCCCACGTTCGACTGCGGCATCTGCATGGACACCCTCCCCGTCTTCGACCTCTTCCACGGGCTCCCCTGCAAGCACAAGTTCTGCGCGACGTGCATGACCACCTACGTGGAGGGCAGGATCCGGGCGAGCGAGCTGCCCATCCCGTGCCCCGACGCGGGGTGCAAGGGCAAAGAGAACGCCGTCCTCCACCCGGAGAAGTGCAAGAAGGCGATCGACTACGGCGCGTTCGGCGATTGGGGCGCGCGGCTCACGGAGCGCGCGCTCCCGGCCGACCGGCGCGCGTACTGCCCGAACCGGCGGTGCGGGGTCATCCTGGAGACGAGCGGCGGGGCGGAGCCGGCCATGGCGCCGTGCCCGGCGTGCAAGCACCAGCTGTGCGCCACCTGCGGCATGGAGTGGAGCCCGGACGGGGCGGCCGGCGAGCACGACTGCGCCAAGGGCCCCGACGCCGCGCTCGTGAGGAGGCTCGCGCAGGAGCGCCAGTGGAAACAGTGCCCGAGCTGCAGGATGATCGTCGAGAGGAGCTACGGATGCAATCGAATGACATGCAGGTATTACTCTCAGTCTCATCTCAATTGATTCGTTATGCTCTGTTAATTTCCTGTCATCTGAATTTATTTCATACAGTATATCAAGTTTTCTAGAGCTAAGTAAAACACTTAATTAATTATTAGCTGAATTTATCAGGGCACAACTATCATTGTCATCTTCATGTTTCACATCATCTAGTGTAGTAAAACCTACTACCAACACTTAGTTCAAAGTACTTTATCGTGCATATATTTCGTATTCAAACGTAAAACATTTTCATAAAGTATCGTCGGATTCGGATGACTAGGAAATATCAAACCTCAAAATGATTTGGTACACTTGGTTTGTTGCGCTCTTGCGTGGTAATGTTTTTTGGCATGTTAAGGGCATCTTCAACAACAACCCACAAATTCCCTCGATATTTGTTTGAAAATCAGTATATGAACCAGTGTCTAAACACTGATAACACTGATACAGGAGCCGGCCATCGAACCGTACTTGCATCCATTTGAAAACAATTGTGTGTTAGTAAAATAAAACAGCTTCCGCCAAATCTCAAACGTTCTTCGTGTTGCTTGTGTTGGTAAAATAAAACACCTTTCACAAACTTGTTGCTTCCGCCAAACGTCTTCCGTTCAATTGGGTGTTAGTAAAATAATCAATTAAGCTCACTAATGCACACCTTCTGCGAAACACCTTCCGTTCATATGCACACCTTCCACCAAAATACCTTCCATTCAATTATGTGTTAGTAAAACAATTAAGTAAGCTCACTAATATACACCTTCCGCCAAACACCTGTTACCTTCCGTTCAATTGTGTGTCAGTAAAATAATCAATTAAGCTCACTAATATACACCTTCCGCCAAACACCTTCCGTTCACATGCACACCTTCCGCCAAATTACCTTATGTTCAATTGTGTGTTAGTAAAATAACCAATTAAACTTACTAATATACATCTTCCGTCAAACACCTTTCGTTCACATGCACACCTTTTGCCAAACACTTGTATGACTAATAATAGTTTCTGCCAAAGCAAAAAAAAAAATTAGCCACAGCTATTCGCCATCTGGATGGAGAGCGGGGCTTTTGGTTTGTCATGTGGATGTCCAGACTCCTACAAAGCTTCCCATATTTGTCTCCAGTTTACCGAAAAAGCGTGAACCGGACCGTCGGGCGGACCGATATAGGATCACGTTGGATGACAAACTGTGTCCGAACAACGTGGTCCGGACGCTTGCAAGAGTTTTGCGGGTCCGTCTTGAAGATGCCCTAAGGACATCATTAGAATTTGTTGTTGTTATTGCAAAATGAGAAAGAATCTGGTATGGTGTTGTTTTTCAATAAGCTGTGCTATATATTGTTTGGGCCGGTTAACTCAACTAATCGTGGCCAGCTTGATTGGTTACAAGTTGCAACCGGTCACCAACGCATGCCATTTTTAGCTTCTGAGACAACCTGCAGTAAAACATATAAACGATGTTTTTCTTCTTCACAAAGCTCATGATACATACATATAAACGATAATTTTCCTTCAAATATAATTTTGTAATCTCATCAATATCTAAAGTTAAAATTAAAAAATTGGATGCACGCATTATTTAGAGGTAGTATATATGTAAGGTTTGATGTTCTATCACTCCCATGCTGCACCGTTTGCTGATGTGTGTATCTGAATCTGCCAGTGCACATACATCACACTGCCTTTCGATGTAATACTATCATTTTTTTAATTCCTACATATTTTCCATTTCGAACGCCATACTTATTTTTTCAAGAGTACGCCTAGAAGTACTATGTACTTTTTCGAACGCCATACTCACTGAACTCTTTTGTGCTGAAGGTGCGGCTTCGTCTTCTGCTACCAGTGCGGGCGCCCCATGAGCAGGGGGCAGCCGGGAGAGGCAGGCCTGCTGGAGCCATGCCGGTGCCACGACGCCGGGCTCGCGTTCGCCTTCGCGCACCACCACCAGGCCCACCACGTCGAGCTGAACGTGCCGGGGCCGCCCCCGCTCCTGCAGGAGGAGGAGGCGGCGGCGGTGGAGGCCCTCGTCATGAACAGGCTGCCGCCCGTTCTCCCCGCAGACAGGGCGCACCGCCGGCTGGAGGTGGCCGACGGCATTCACCAGCCCGGCCCTCAAGATGCCCCAGACGTGGAAATGGAAAACTTCTTGTACTAGTTGGCTTGGTTCGATCGGTTGTGTCTCTGCATGCACAGGGGAGCTGAACGGTGACATGAGTGGCCGAGTGTTCTTCATCATCTCTCTGGTAGATGATGACAATGTCTGTTTCCTTCCCCGTTGGGATTTGATGAATTTTATACAAGTTTGGATGATTGGATTTGGCTGAGAATATCGGACTTCAGTATCACATATGTGTTAAACTATTATATTGCATGCCACATATTCTCCTTCCGTTCTACTAAAATGATCTAAACGCTCTTACATTTCTTTACGGAGAGGGTGTAATGTAGTGTATTTTTTTAAAGGTCAAACTTTATGAACTTTGATCAAGTTTGTGGATAAAAATATTTACATCTAGAATGCCAAACTTATGTCCTTAGATTCATCATAACATGTAGTTTCATTCATCATAGCATGTAGTTTCATATTTATACACACTAGATTATGGAAACGGAGAGAGTATTAAACAGGTTACCGGTGCATGTTTAGTTTAGGTGATCACGTAACTAGATACTTCCTCTATTTCAAATTTTGTAAAATTCGACCGTGTTTAATGAGCGAATTATTTATATTTAGAATACCAAATGTATATCATCGGATACATTATGAGTTAAATACTCATACTACTCCCTCCGTTCCGTATTATAGTACGCATAATTTTTTTGAAAAATCAAATTTTACAAAGTTTAACAAAGTTTATATAGAAAATTGTATATATGTACAATATCATATATATATATATGTATGTATGTATGTATATATATATATGAAACTACACCTTATGATGAATCTAATGATATATGTTTGGCATTCTATAGATGTAAATATTTTTCTCCATAAACTTGGTCAAAATTTGTGAGGTTTGACTTTTCAAAACATCAATATGCACGACATTATGGAATGGAGGGACTATTGTTTATGTTTGGTGTTGAAGATATACTATCTCCGTCCCCAAATGGATGGCGTATAAATTCAGTTAAAAAGTCTAAGTTTGATCAAGTATATATTAAAAAAATGAAGATAAACAATACCAAGTCAGTATCATTATATCCACCATTAGATATATTTTCGTAATCTATTTATTCAATATTGTATATGTTGATCCTTTTTTATACATATTTGGTCCAACATAGAGAGAATTGACTTTTTGACTGAACTTATATGTCATCTGCTTAGGGACAGAGGGAGTAGATAGCTTTTTTGGCACGGCGGCTCGAGGCTCTACTCCAAAGAGCACCTACTACAAATTCTGCGAAGTACATTAACTGTGCAGGTCAACATCATGCAGGGAGAAGTCGAGAGAAGAACACAAGCGAGAGAAGATATTCCGGACCTAGCAAGTGCCGTCGGGTTCATTTCTGTTATCGGAGCTCAGCTATCAAATTGCTGTAGCTCGAACATTTTATTTTAATTTGTGTAACTACCTTTCATGTACTACTACTATATCACGACCAGCTGGACTAAGTTGAAGTTTATGCTTTCTGTCCTCGTTGTGATTCTGAATTTCCGAGGCGTGGACGGCTCGGTCGTGGAAAGATGACTCATCCTTGGCCCTTTCTGGCCTGTCACGATCAAGTGTAGCACCGCTCTGGTCCGATTCTTACTGGCCAATCCACCGAAAGCGCGTACAAGAGTGCGACCAACGACCAGTTTTGAGATAATTGCATGTTTGTTTCTTTTTTCGAAAAACTGTCGATCTATTCATTTTCAATTACGGCAGTACAACAAACATCAAAAATAATAAAAATTACATCCAGATTCATAAACCATCTAGCGACGACTATAAGCACTGAAGCGAGCCAAAGGCGTGCCGTCGTCATCGCCGCTCCTCGCCGGAGCCGGGCACAACTTGTTGTAGTAGACAGTCTGGAAATCGTTGTGCTAAGGTCCCATAGGACCAACGCCCCAGAACAGCAACCGCCGCTGATGAAGAGAATTTTAGATCCGAAAGATCCAACCTGAAGACACATGAACAAAGACAAACAAAAACCGGATCCGAGCGGATCCACCAAAGACAATCACTGACCAAATCTCGCGAGATCCGCCGGAGACACACCTCCACACGCCCTCCGACGATGCTATACACACCATTGGGACGGAAGCTAGGCGAGGAGAACCTTATTCCATCTTCATGAAGTCGCCGCCGTCTTGTCTTTTTGAACAGGACACAAACCCTAACAAAACTTGAAAAAGCACCTGAAAACGGAGCCTTCCCGACGGCAAGGACCGGGATCCACCGCGCACCCCTGGCCCTAAGGCCACAGGAGACGTGGGAGATCGGCGGTGCCGCCGACGGGAGACAGAAACTCTATCCGCCTTTTCCTGGAGGATGGACAAAGGGAGATCTGCCACACAATTATGATGTGCGCACGAGATAATTGCATGTTGATACCACATTTGGGGCTGTGGCCATGAATCAATACCACTATCTATATTTTTCACATGTCAGTATCATGTTTGGGGCAAGGTGTTATAAAACGGTCTAAATCGCGTATAACAGTGTATTGACGGTGTATCTGACCGTTCGGCCCAACCTGTCAGGTGACACCGTGGCCAATCGGCGTGTACTGCCCACTGACTCAGACGAGGCCGGCTCGGTCGGTCTTATATGGCTGGGTCAAACTGATTCGAAGCCCTCTCTTCACTCTCGCTCTCGGACCCTAGTTCTTTCCTCTCAAGCTCTCGCCCTCCTGTCTCGGATTCGCCACATCGCCCTGGTGTACGAGGATGAGAGCAGTGCTGACTACTCCAACATGCAGTACATCAACTCCTCCTCCAACGTCATGCGGTACCAAGTCAGTGATAGAGCTAGGTTAGGGTTTCTGATTTGGGATTTGATTTTTGATTTGAGAGTTTTGGTTTCTTTTGCTCCTGCAGATCCCTGCTAGCATTGAAGATCAAGACTACATGGGTATGGAGACAGAACTCATGGTTCATTGCATTCACAGGGGAACAGAATGGTGGCATGCATGAATGGCCGAATGTTCTTCATCTTTCTCCTAGATGATGACAATGTTTGTTTCCTTCCCGGTTGGGATTGTTGGGGAACGTAGTAATTTCAAAAAAATTCCTACGCACACGCAAGATCATGGTGATGCATAGCAACGAGAGGGAAGAGTGTTGTCTACGTACCCTCGTAGACCGGACGCGGAAGCGTTAGCACAACGCGGTTGATGTAGTCGTACGTCTTCACGGCCCGACCGATCAAGCACCGAAACTACGGCACCTCCGAGTTCTAGCACACGTTCAGCTCGATGACGATCCCCGGACTCCGATCCAGCAAAGTGTCGGGGATGAGTTCCGTCAGCACGACGGCGTGGTGACGATCTTGATGTTCTATCGTCGCAGGGCTTTGCCTAAGCACCGCTACAATATTATCGAGGATTATGGTGGAGGGGGGCACCGCGCACGGCTAAGAGATCAATGATCAATTGTTGTGTCTATGGGGTGCCCCTGCCCTCGTATATAAAGGAGTGGAGGAGGGGGCCGGCCAAGGAGGGTGGCGCGCCCTAAGGGGGAGTCCAACTCCCACAGGGAGTAGGATTCCCCTTTTTCCTATTAGGAGTAGAAGAGGGAAGGAAGAGGAAGGAGGGAGGAAGGAAAGGGGGGCCGGCCCCCTTCCCAATTCGGATTCGGCTTGGGGGCGCCCCTTCCCTTGCTCCTTTCCCCTCCTTTCCACTAAGGCCCAATAAGGCCCATATACCTCCCAGGGGTTCCGATAACCTCTCGGTGATCCGGTATTGTTCCAATCTCACCCGGAACCTTTCCGGTGTCCAAATATAGTCGTCCAATATATCGATCTTTATGTCTCGACCATTTCGAGACTCCTCGTCAAGTCGTGATCACATCCGGGACTCCGAACAACCTTCGGTACATCAAAATATATAAACTCATAATGAAACTGTCATCGTAACGTTAAGCGTGCGGACCCTACGGGTTCGAGAACAATGTAGACATGACCGAGACACGTCTCCGGTCAATAACCAATAGCGGAACCTGGTTGCTCATATTGGCTCCTACATATTCTACAAAGATCTTTATCGGTCAGACCGCATAACAACATACGTTTGTTCCCTTTGTCATCGGTATGTTACTTGCCCGAGATTCGATCGTCGGTATCTCAATACCTATTTCAATCTCGTTACCGGCAAGTCTCTTTACTCGTTCTATAATACATCATCTTGCAACTAACTTATTAGTTGCATTGCTTGCAAGGCTTAAGTGATGTGCATTACCGAGAGGGCCCAGAGATACCTCCCCGACAATCGGAGTGACAAATCCTAATCTCGAAATACGCCAACCCAACATGTACCTTTGGAGACACCTGTAGAGCACCTTTATAATCACCCAGTTACGTTGTGACGTTTGGTAGCACACAAAGTGTTCCTCCGGTAAACGGGAGTTGCATAATCTCATAGTCATAGGAACATGTATAAGTCATGAAGAAAGCAATAGCAACATACTAAACGATCGGGTGCTAAGCTAATGGAATGGGTCATGTCAATCACATCATTCTCCTAATGATGTGATCTCGTTAATCAAATGACAACTCATGTCTATGGTTAGGAAACATAACCATTTTCAATTAACGAGCTAGTCAAGTAGAGGCATACTAGTGACACTTTGTTTGTTTATGTATTCACACAAGTATTATGTTTCCGGTTAATACAATTCTAGCATGAATAATAAACATTTATCATGATATCAGGAAATAAGTAATAACTTTATTATTGCCTCTAGGGCATATTTCCTTCAGTCTCCCACTTGCACTAGAGCCAATAATCTAGATTACACAGTAATGATTCTAACACCCATGGAGCCTTGGTGCTGATCATGTTTTGCTCGTGGAAGAGGCTTAGTCAATGGGTCTACTACATTCAGATCCGTATGTATCTTGCAAATCTCTATCTCTCCCATCTGGACTAGATCCCGGATGGAATTGAAGCGTCTCTTGATGTGCTTGGTTCTCTTGTGAAATCTGGATTCCTTTGCCAAGGCAACTACACCAGTATTGTCATAAAAGATTTTCATTGGACCCGATGCACTAGGTATGACACCTAGATCGGATATAAACTCCTTCATCCAGACTCCTTCGTTTGCTGCTTCCGAAGCAGCTATGTACTCCGCTTCACATGTAGATCCCGCCACGATGCTTTGTTTAGAACTGCATCAACTGACAGCTCCACCGTTTAATGTAAATATGTATCCGGTTTGCGATTTAGAATCGTCCGGATCAGTGTCAAAGCTTGCATCAACGTAACCATTTACGATGAGCTCTTTGTCACCTCCATATACGAGAAACATATCCTTAGTACTTTTCAGGTATTTCAGGATGTTCTTGACCGCTGTCCAGTGATCCACTCCTGGATTACTTTGGTACCTCCCTGCTAGACTTATAGCAAGGCACACATCAGGTCTGGTACACAGCATTGCATACATGATAGAGCCTATGGCTGAAGCATAGGGAACATCTTTCATTTTCTCTCTATCTTCTGCAGTGGTCGGGCATTGAGTCTTACTCAACTTTACACCTTGTAACACAGGCAAGAATCCTTTCTTTGCTTGATCTATTTTGAACTTCTTCAAAACTTTGTCAAGGTATGTGCTTTGTGAAAGTCCAATTAAGCGTCTTGATCTATCTCTATAGATCTTAATGCCCAATATGTAAGCAGCTTCACCGAGGTCTTTCATTGAAAAACTCTTATTCAAGTATCCCTTTATGCTATCCAAAAATTCTATATCAATTCCGATTAGTAATATGTCATCCACATATAATATCAGAAATGCTACAGATCTCCCACTCACTTTCTTGTAAATACAGACTTCTCCAAAAGTCTGTATAAAACCAAATGCTTTGATCACACTATCAAAGCGTTTATTCCAACTCCGAGATGCTTGCACTAATCCATAAATGGACCGCTGGAGCTTGCACACTTTGTTAGCTCCCTTTGGATCGCAAAACCTTCCGGCTGCATCATATACAACTCTTCTTCCAGAAATCCATTCAGGAATGCAGTTTTGACATCCATCTGCCAAATTTCATAATCATAAAATGCGGCAATTGTTAACATGATTCGGACAGACTTAAGCATCGCTACGGGTGAGAAGGTCTCATCATAGTCAATCCCTTGAACTTGTCGAAAAACTTTTGCGACAAGTCGAGCTTTGTAGACAGTAACATTACCGTCAGTGTCAGTCTTCTTCTTGAAGATCCATTTATTCTCAATTGCTTGCCGATCATTGGGCAAGTCAACCAAAGTCCACACTTTGTTCTCATACATGGATCCCATCTCAGATTTCATGCTTCAAGCCATTTTGCGGAATCTGGGCTCACCATCGCTTCTTCATAGTTCGTAGGTTCATCATGATCTAGTAGCATGACTTCCAGAACAGGATTACCATACCACTCTGGTGCGGATCTTACTCTAGTTGATCTACAAGGTTCAGTAGTAACTTGTTCTGAAGTTTCATGATCATCATCATTAGTTTCCTCACTAATTGGTGTAGGTGTCACAGAAACCGGTTTCTGTGATGTACTACTTTCCAATAAGGGAGCAGGTACAGTTACCTCATCAAGTTCTACTTTCCTCCCACTCACTTCTTTCGAGAGAAACTCCTTCTCTAGAAAGGATCCATTCTTAGCAACAAATGTCTTGCCTTCGGATCTATGATAGAAGGTGTACCCAACAGTCTCCTTCGGGTACCCTATGAAGACACATTTCTCCGATTTGGGTTCGAGCTTATCAGGTTGAAGCTTTTTCACATAAGCATCGCAGCCCCAAACTTTCAGAAACGACAACTTTGGTTTCTTGCCAAACCATAGTTCATAAGGTGTTGTCTCAACGGATTTTGATGGTGCCCTATTTAACGTGAATGCGGCCGTCTCTAAAGCATAACCCCAAAACGATAGCGGTAAATCTGTAAGAGACATCATAGATCGCACCATATCAAGTAAAGTACGATTACGACGTCCGGACACACCATTACGCTGTGGTGTTCCGGGTGGCGTGAGTTGTGAAACTATTCCGCATTGTTTCAAATATAAACCAAACTCGTAACTCAAATATTCTCCTCCACGATCAGACCGTAGAAACTTTATTTTCTTGTTACGATGATTTTCAACTTCACTTTGAAATTCTTTGAACTTTTCAAATGTTTCAGACTTATGTTTCATTAAGTAGATATACCCATATCTGCTTAAATCATCTGTGAAGGTGAGAAAATAATGATATCCGCCACGAGCTTCAACATTCATTGGACCACATACATCTGTATGTATGATTTCCAACAAATCTGTTGCTCTCTCCATAGTACCGGAGAACGGCGTTTTAGTCATCTTGCCCATGAGGCACGGTTCGCAAGTACCAAGTGATTCATAATCAAGTGCTTCCAAAAGTCCATCAGTATGGAGTTTCTTCATGCGCTTTACATCGATATGACCTAAACAGTAGTGCCACAAATAAGTTGCACTATCATTATCAACTCTGCATCTTTTAGCTTCAACATTATGAATATGTGTATCACTACTATCGAGATTCATCAAAAATAGACCACTCTTCAAGGGTGCATGACCATAAAAGATATTACTCATATAAATAGAGCAACCATTATTCTCTAATTTAAATGAATAACCGTCTCGCATCAAACAAGATCCAGATATAATGTTCATGCTCAACGCTGGCACCAAATAACAATTATTTAGGTCTAATACTAATCCCGATGGTAGATGTAGAGGTAGCGTGCCGACCGCGATCACATCGACTTTGGAACCATTTCCCACGCGCATCGTCACCTCATCCTTCACCAGTGTTCGCTTAATCCATAGTCCCTGTTTCGAGTTGCAAATATTAGCAACAGAACCAGTATCAAATACACAAGTGCTACTGCGAGCTCTAGTAAGGTACACATCAATAACATGTATATCACATATACCTTTGTTCACCTTGCCATCTTTCTTATCCGCCAAATACTTGGGGCAGTTCCGCTTCCAGTGACCAGTCTGCTTGCAGTAGAAGCACTCAGTTTCAGGCTTAGGTCCAGACTTGGGTTTCTTCTCCTGAGCAGCAACTTGCTTGCTGTTCTTCTTGAAGTTCCCCTTCTTCTTCCCCTTGCCCTTTTTATTGAAACTAGTGGTCTTGTTGACCATCAACACTTGATGCTCCTTCTTGATTTCAACCTCCGCAGCTTTTAGCATTGCGAAGAGCTCGGGAATTGTCTTATTCATCCCTTGCATATTATAGTTCATCATGAAGCTCTTGTAGCTAGGTGGAAGTGATTGGAGAATTCTGTCAATGACGCAATCATCCGGAAGATTAACTCCCAGTTGAATTAAGTGATTATTATACTCAGACATTTTGAGTATATGCTCACTGACAGAACTGTTCTCCTCCATCTTGCAGCTATAGAACTTATTGGAGACTTCATATCTCTCAATCCGGGCATTTGCTTGAAATATTAATTTCAACTCCTGGAACATCTCATATGCTTCATGACGTTCAAAGCTTCATTGAAGTCCCGATTCTAAGCCATAAAGCATGGCACACTGAACTATCGAGTAGTCATCAGCTTTGCTCTGCCAGACGTTCATAACATTTAGTGTTGCTCCAGCAGCAGGCCTGGCACCCAGCGGTGCTTTCAGGACGTAATTCTTCTATGCAGCAATGAGGATAATTCTCAAGTTACGGACCCAGTCCGTATAGTTGCTACCATCATCTTTCAACTTTGCTTTCTTAAGGAACGCATTAAAATTCAACGAAACAACAACACGGACCATCTATCTACAATCAAACATAAACAAGCAAGATACTATCAGGTACTAAGTTCATGATAAATTTAAGTTCAATTAATCATATTACTTAAGAACTCCCACTTAGAAAGACATCCCTCTAATCTTCTAAGTGATCACGTGATCCAAATCAACTAAACCATAACCGATCATCACGTGAAATGGAGTAGTTTTCAATGGTGAACATCACTATGTCGATCATATCTACTATATGATTCACGCTCGACCTTTCGGTCTCAGTGTTCCGAGGCCATATCTGCATATGCTAGGCTCGTCAAGTTTAACCTGAGTATTCTGCGTGTGCAAAACTGGCTTGCACCCGTTGTAGATGGACGTAGAGCTTATCACACCCGATCATCACGTGGTGTCTGGGCACGACGAACTTTGGCAACAGTGCATACTCAGGGAGAACACTTTTGTCTTGAAATTTAGTGAGAGATCATCTTATAATGCTACCGTCAATCAAAGCAATATAAGATGCATAAAAGATAAACATCACATGCAATCAATATAAGTGATATGATATGGCCATCATCATCTTGTGCTTGTGATCTCCATCTCCGAAGCATCGTCATGATCACCATCGTCACGGCACGACATCTTGATCTCCATCGTAGCATCGTTGTCGTCTCGCCAATCTTATACTTCCACGACTATCGCTACCGCTTAGTGATAAAATAAAGCATTATAGCGCGATTGCATTGCATACAATAAAGCGACAACCAAATGGCTCCTGCCAGTTGCCGATAACTCGGTTACAAAACATGATCATCTCATACAATAAAATTTTAGCATCATGTCTTGACCATATCACATCACAACATGCCCTGCAAAAACAAGTTAGAGGTCCTCTACTTTGTTGTTGCAAGTTTTACGTGGCTGCTACGGGCTTAGCAAGAACCATTCTTACCTACGCATCAAAACCACAACGATAGTTTGTCAAGTTGGTGTTGTTTTAACCTTTGCAAGGACCGGGCGTAGCCACACTCAGTTCAACTAAAGTTTGAGAAACTGACACCCGCCAGCCACCTGTGTGCAAAGCACGTCGGTAGAACCAGTCTCGTGTAAGCATACGCGTAATGTCGGTCCGAGCCGCTTCATCCAACAATACCGCCGAACCAAAGTATGACATGCTGGTAAGCAGTATGACTTATATCGCCCACAACTCACTTGTGTTCTACTCGTGCATAACATCAACGCATAAAACCTAGGCTCGGATGCCACTGTTGGGGAACGTAGTAATTTCAAAAAATTTCCTACGCACACGCAAGATCATGGTGATGCATAGCAACAAGAGGGAAGAGTGTTGTCTACGTACCCTCGTAGACCGGAAGCGGAAGCGTTAGCACAACGCGGTTGATGTAGTCGTACGTCTTCACGGCCCGACCGATCAAGCACCGAAACTACGGCACCTCCGAGTTCTAGCACACGTTCAGCTCGATGACGATCTCCGGACTCCAATCCAGCAAAGTGTCGGGGATGAGTTCCGTCAGCACGACGGCGTGGTGACGATCTTGATGTTCTACCATCGCAGGGCTTCGCCTAAGTACCGCTACAATATTATCGAGGATTATGGTGGAGGGGGCACCGCACACGGCTAAGATATCAATGATCAATTGGTCTGTCTATGGGGTGCCCCCTGCCCCCGTATATAAAGGAGTGGAGGAGGGGCCGGCCAAGGAGGGTGGCGCGCCCTAAGGGGGAGTCCAACTCCCACAGGGAGTAGGACTCCCCTTTTTCCTATTAGGAGTAGGAGAGGGAAGGAAGAGGAAGGAGGGAGGAAGGAAAGGGGGGCCAGCCCCCTTCCCAATTCGGATTGGGCTTGGGGGGCGCCCCTTCCCTTGCTCCTTTCCCCTCCTTTCCACTAAGGCCCAATAAGGCCCATATACCTCCCGGGGGGTTCTGATAACCTCCCGGTGATCCGGTATTGTCCCAATCTCACCCGGAACCTTTTCGGTGTCCAAATATAGTCGTCCAATATATCGATCTTTATGTCTGGACCATTTCGAGACTCCTCGTCAAGTCCGTGATCACATCCGGGACTCCGAACAACCTTCGATACATCAAAATATATAAACTCATAGTGAAACTATCATCGTAACGTTAAGCGTGCAGACCCTACGGGTTCGAGAACAATGTAGACATGACCGAGACACGTCTCCGGTCAATAACCAATAGCGGAACCTGGATGCTCATATTGGTTCTCTACGAAGATCTTTATCGGTCAGACCGCATAACAACATACGTTTGTTCCCTTTGTCATCGGTATGTTACTTGCCCGAGATTTGATCGTCAGTATCTCAATACCTAATTCAATCTCATTACCGGCAAGTCTCTTTACTCGTTCTATAATACATCATCTTGCAACTAACTTATTAGTTGCATTGCTTGCAAGGCTTAAGTGATGTGCATTACCGAGAGGGCCCAGAGATACCTCTCCGACAATCGGAGTGACAAATCCTAATCTCGAAATACGCCAACCCAATATGTACCTTTGGAGACACCTGTAGAGCACCTTTATAATCACCCAGTTACGTTGTGACGTTTGGTAGCACACAAAGTGTTCCTCCGGTAAATGGGAGTTGCATAATCTCATAGTCATAGGAACATGTATAAGTCATGAAGAAAGCAATAGCAACATACTAAACGATCGGGTGCTAAGCTAATGGAATGGGTCATGTCAATCACATCATTCTCCTAATGATGTGATCTCGTTAATCAAATGACAACTCATGTCTATGGTTAGGAAACATAACCATTTTCGATTAACGAGCTAGTCAAGTAGAGGCATACTAGTGACACTTTGTTTGTTTATGTATTCACACAAGTATTATGTTTCCAGTTAATACAATTCTAGCATGAATAATAAACATTTATCATGATATAAGGAAATAAATAATAACTTTATTATTGCCTCTAGGGCATATTTCCTTCAAGGATTTGATGAATTTTATACAAGTTTGGATGATTGGATCTGGCTGAGTATATCACACTTTGTATTACATATATGTGTTAAACTGTCACATATTGTCCTTCCGTTCCAAAATGTTTGGGCCTTTAGTTTAATGTTAGTGCATTATTTTTTTGAAAAGTCAAACCTCACAAAATTTCGCATCTAGAATTTTAAACATATATCATTAGATTCATCATAGCATGTAGTTTCAAATATTATATATTTGATAATGTAGATATAAATAGTTTTCTCTACAAACTTGATCAAAATTTGCAAAATTTGACTTTTCAAAAATATTATGCGCACTACATTACTGGACGAAGGGAGTATTAAACAAGGTTATAGGTCCATGTTTAGGTGATCACGTAACTAGATACTCCATCCATTCCATAATGTAGCGTTTATATATTTGTTTAAAGAAAAGGTATTTATATTTAGAATACCAAATGTATATCGGATACATCATAGTTAAATATTCGTACTATTGTATATGTTTGGTATTGTAGATATACTACATCCGTACGCAATTGGATGGCGTATAAATTCAGTTAAAAAGTCGATGTTTACTTGTTTGACCAAGTGTACATACAAAAATATGGAGATAAATAATATCAAATCAATATCATCATATCCATCATTAGATACATGTTCATAATCTATTTATTCAATATTGTATTTGTTAATATTTTCTTCTATATATTTGGTCAAACTTTTGACTGAACTTATAGCCATCTATTTGGGGACACGGAGAATAGACAGCTTTCTTCATAAAATTGGTCAAAGTTTACTAAACTTGATTTAAAAGAACTATATGCACTACATTATGAAACGGACGGGGGTATTGCCATTGCAGCGAATGGCGAGTTTGTCACAGGTCTATCAAATTTCGGACCTACTAGTTTGTGTAACTACTATATGGAGTACCTTGAAGTTTATGCTTTCTGTCCTCGTTGTGATTCTGAATTTCCAAGGCGTGAACGGCTCGGTCGTGGAAAGATGACTCATCCTTGGCCCTTTCCTTTCTGGTCTGGTCTGTCACGATCCAAGAAGTGTCGATAACATTTCATGTTCTCTCCTCCGGATCTGCTGATTCGGTTCTTTGGATGGGTTTTGAAACTTGCGAGCCGTTAGAGGCGACTCGGGGCGACGCGGGCGGCGACTCCGTTCCCCCCGGCGATGCTGCCGCGGCGTCGGCGTGGGTGCTGGTCCGGCGGGGTCCCTGTGGCGCCTCGGCGCTCCCTGCTCCGGCGTGCCCCCTGGGGTTGGCCGTGTTGGTGGCGGCGGCCGTTTCTGGGCGTTGGCGGAGGATTCGTCCGATGAGGAGGATGGGCTATCCTCACCGCGGCTGGTCCCTCCCCCGGCGGGGGCGACGGTGGGTGATTTCGTGCTGGCGGTTGCTCAAGGTGGAGCTAGTCGGGGTGACCAGCGACGCCGTTTCGCGCCGGGTGGTGGAGGCGCGCGGTCGACGGCGGTGCGCTGCTGGCGGCCAGAGGCGCCTGCGGCTGAGGCCGCGTGGGGGGTTCCCCCGCTGTCTCCCCGGCGTTTTGGGTCCGCGGTGGCCCCGGTGTCGCCTGAGGAGTGGCCTGTCCTCCCTGTCCCCCCCTCGTCGGCGTCGTTGGCGGCGGCGGCGGCGCGGGTAGCGGAGGTGGCGGATGCGCTAGGGTTGGCGCCGCCCGCCCTGCCCTTGGGCCTGCTGGGGGCCGCTGGGCCTGGGGCGGCCCAGCCCTGTCCAATGACCGTCGGGCCTTCTGGTGGGGGGCCCAGGTCGTCTGTGGGGGAGCTTTCGGGCCCTGGTGAGGGACCTGGCCCCGTCAGCCCACGCGGGCGGCCTGCCCCAGGGGGGCCCGTTGGCCCGCCTGCCAGCGCTTTATATGGCTGCGCAGGGGCCTCCGCGACCCCTCGCTAGGGTTTTCGGCTCGTTCCAGTGAGGTGCGGTGCCATCGTCTCACCATCAGATCTCTCGTTCCCCTTCCCCCTCCTCCACCTCTCTCCCTGTCCTTTGCCGAGGTGACGGCCATGGGTGACCGGCGCGCGGACAAGCCCCCGATGGAGCCCCTGCTCTCCAAGGAGGAATGGCGGCGCAAGAAGGCCCTTCGGACGCAGGCGAAGCGTGGCCTGCGGGCCAAGGCGGCAGGGCGAGCGGACGGTGGCGGTGGTTTCGAGCATGGTCAAGACGGCGGTGCTGGTCGGGGCTACGGTGGCTATCAGGGCCACGACTCAGGATCTGGTTTCCACGGGTGCGAGGGGGATTGGGGTCCTCCTCCCCCCTGGTGGGGCCAACAAGAGATGAAGAAGAAGCGTAAGCATGGCGAGCGTCGCCACGAGCTGGAGCGCAAACAAGAGCACCCCCTGTGCGGCGGAGGTCATGGGGACCCGCTGGCAAAAAAGCCCCGGGCTTCGGCTACACCGCTCGCAGTGGTCGCGCTCGATGCGCCGCGGGGCTCAGCGGACGCTCCCATTCCAGTAGAAGAGGAGGGCGGTGAGTGCTTCAAATGCGGCCGGACCGTCCACTTTCAGGCCAAATGCACCTCCCCCCTTTGTGTGATCTGCAAGCAGGAGGGTCATGCCTCGACGTACTGCCCTTCACGGGGCAAGCAGCCGCACCTACAGATCATGGGCAGTGCCATTCCGGGCGAAGGTTTCTTCTGCATGGAGTTCGAAGAAGAGGAGTTGGAGGAGGGCGATGCCCTTAAAACAGCCAATGGGGCCATACTGTCAGTAGAGCCGGGGAGGCTTTCGCTGCGTACGCTCACGCAGGAGCTGAAGCACATGGTGGCTGGTGACTGGGACTGGCAGATTGCGCAGGTTGGTGACAATGACTTTGCAGTGAGCTTCCCCTCAGCAGATCTACTGCATATGGCCAAGACAAGTGGCAAGCTTTTCCTCTCCATCATTGACATTACGGTGCTGGTTCGTGACTCGATCCATGAGACGATTGTGCCTCTCTCCATGCCGGAGGTGTGGCTTCGCCTTCATGGCATCCCCAAGAAGCACCGTCGGGTCGATCGTCTAATGGAGGGGCTCAAGATGCTGGGCAGACCTATCGTGGTGGATGAGCTGTCCCTCATCCGGGTGGGACCGGTGAGGATGAAATTTGGTTGCAGAGCCCCTGACAAGATGAATGGTTTTGTGCAAGTTTGGTTTAATCAAGAGGGCTATGACATTCGGGTCGAGGTGGAGCGACTCCCAAAGCGTCCTGGAGACGGGCCGGCGGCGCCTGGCCCTAACATTCCCCCCTCTCACCCGGGTGATAAGAGTGCTGGACCGTCTGGTCCGGGGACCGGAGGGCCAGCGGGGCTGCAGCAGCAAGATCCAGGGACCCAGGGCGGGCACATCTCTGGGAACGGGGACCGCGCTATGGATGTGGACATGGCTGGGCGCGAAGATGAACCTGAGGATAGCATGCCGGACACGTCAATTGACACGGAGACCTGGAACCAATTGGGTATCAAAGAACTTGCGCTTGACGAGGGGAAGGAGAACGCGGAGCCTGGGGCGCTGGCGATCTCGAATACTGCTGGGAGCAGCCCACCCCCGTCCCGCGCACTAGTGGGGGCTTTCAATAAGGTGGGCTCGGCGGCGCCTCCTGTGGCTGTCGCCCCAGCCTCCCCCAGTCTGCTCGACTCGGACTCGGGCGTGGTGCTCAACGAACACTCCATCCGCACCCCGGTGTCGAGCCGCCGCAGTTCGGGGGGCTCTGGGCGCGCCCCCAAGAAGACGGCTGGAAGGAAGCCTCCTGTCAAGCAAGCCGCCTTGGCGCTTCCTTCGCCGGTGGCGCCAGCGTGCGTGGACCTTCAGACTGCTCTGGGCTCCGTGGGCGCGGCATCCAAGGCACGGTGCTCTCGGGCATCCCCGGGCCCCCAGCGGGCTCCCAGTGCCCGGGCCAAGGCGGCGCTGGGTGAATTGTCTTCCTTGGAGAGTGCTCAGCTACGCCTGGCGGACAAGAACTTGGAGATTTCAGGTAACCCACCCCCCTCCTTTAAGATTCTGAACGCGTTTTCTGATCCGCAACTAGTTTCTATCCTAGACGACAGCGGTTTCGATTTAGGTTCGGATCGTGGCGAGCTTGTGTCCCTTATACGTGCTCGCGAGGAGGCCCAAGCGGCTTTGGCAGAGGCCGCTGATGCGGCCAAGGCCAGGGAGGCCGAATCCACGGCGTTGGCGGTCTCTGCTAACCCAGTGGCTTCGGGTAACCCTGCCACGCTAGTCCTGTCTGAGGGGGCTGCCGCAACCAGGGAGGTTGCCACAGCTCCGTCGACTAGCCGCGCCCAAGCTAAGAAGCGAGTGGCTAAACCGGTGACCTCCAGAGGGGTTCGCCTTCGCAACTGTATCATCTGATGCGCTACATCTTTTGGAATATTAGAGGTTGCGGGCACTCGGGTCGTCGCACGCAACTTAGGGAGTATATCGCGCGCGAGAGGATTGACGTTGTCGCTCTTCAAGAAACGATCAAAGCGGATTTTTCGTACCGCGATCTGGCGGCCTATGATTCTCTCCACCGCTTCGTGTGGGGTTGGGTCCCTTCAGCATGCCATTCGGGCGGCCTTCTACTGGGTTGTAATTCTGATGTTTGTGATGTTGTAACCTGGGATGTGGGTGCGTTCTTCATTTCAGCCACCATTAAACATAGAGTCTCTCTCGCATCCTGGGCGATCATTTGTGTTTACGGGCCGGCCGATCACTCTCGCGCGGCTGATTTCTTAGGTGAAATCCAAGTCTTGGTCGGGGCCAAGCAAGCCGCTAACATCCACATTGTCCTTGGGGGCGATTTTAACCTTATCCGATCAGTTGCGGACAAGAATAACCGCAACATCGACTGGCCTAGGGTTTCCCTTTTTAACAATGCCATTGCGGCTTGCGCTCTTCGGGAAATTGCTAGGACAGGGGCTAGATACACGTGGACTAACAAACAACTCAACCCGGTTCGGAGCGTCCTGGACCGTGTTTTTGCTACGTCTGATTGGGAGATGATCTTCCCCATGTGCACGCTGGTTGCTGAAACACGCATTGGTTCAGATCATGTTCCTCTGATCCTGGCATCTGGGGAGGATAGGATCAAGCGTAGCTCACGCTTCTACTTCGAAACAGGGTGGTTCGAGGTAGATGGTTTCATGCCTATGCTCCTTGCGCGCTGGGAACAAGCTAGAGCCGCGGCTGGGCGCTCCAGAGGTCCTATGGACACTTGGGTGAATGCGGCCGGGTCCCTGCATGGTTTCCTGCGAGGGTGGGGGGCAAACCATGGCAGTGATGCTAAACGAGCTAGGGAAGTTCTTGTCGAGGAAATCAAGGCACTTGACGCCCAGGCTGACTCGCGTTCCTTCTCGGAAGCGAAGTGGGCTAACCGTTACGCCCTTGAAAATCAAGTGCTTGCCATCCTCAGGGAAGAGGAGGAATATTGGCGCCGGAGGGGTGGCGTCAAGTGGATTACCAAAGGGGATGCTAACACGGGCTATTTCCATGCCTTCGCCAACGGCCGCAAGAGGAAAAGTTCGATTCTGAGATTGCAATCGGACCAGGGGCTACTAGTCAGCCAAGCCAAAATCTCGCGGCACATCTACGACTTCTTCCTTAACCTGTTGGGAACAGCGGAAGAAAAGCCACTGCGCCTCCGTGCAGACTTCTGGGGGGAAGAATCTTGTGTGTCGCAAGCCGAGAACGATGGCCTGGCCCTATCCTTCTCCACGGGGGAGATCGATGAGGCGCTTGGCTCGATGAAGACCGATACCGCGCCAGGGCCGGATGGCTGGCCGGTGTCTTTCTTCCGGCGGTTCTGGCCGGCGCTCAAGGACATTTTCTATGATATTATCAATGGGTTTGCGCTAGGCACAATAGACATCTCTCGCCTCAATTTTGGTGTCATTAGCCTCATCCCTAAAGTCAAGGGGGCGGACTCGATCAAGCAATACCGCCCCATCACCCTTATTAATGTGCCTTTCAAATTATGCTCCAAAGCCTACTCTACGAGACTTGCCCCGGTTGCACAACGTGTGATCGACCATTGCCAGTCGGGTTTCCTCAAAGTCCGTAACATCCTAGAAGGTCCGGTAGTTTTGCAAGAGATCGTGCACGAGCTTAAGCGCACGCGACAGCCGGCCGTGCTCTTCAAGCTCGACTTCGAGAAAGCCTACGACCGAGTGAACTGGGAGTTCATTCGTGAGGTGCTGACCCGGAAGGGATTCGAGTCGGGTTTCATTCATCGCATTATGCAACTGGTCGTGGGGGGCCAGACTGCGATTGCAATCAACGGAGAAGTGGGGAACTTCTTCCGCAACAAACGCGGTCTCAGACAAGGAGACCCCTCCTCGCCTTTGATTTTCAACTTTGTTGCCGACGCTCTCTCGGCCATGGTGAACAAGGCCAAGATCGCAGGCCATATCCGAGGTGTGGTGCCTCACCTGTGCCCTGGAGGGATCACCCACTTACAATATGCGGATGACACCCTGCTGCTCTTCGAGCCCGATGACCATAGCATAGCCTCGATTAAGCTCATCCTCCTCACTTTCAAGATCATTTCCGGCTTGAATATTAATTTTCTGAAGAGCGAGGTGATTGCCATTGGGATGGACAATCCCAGCGCCTCCCGCATTGCTAACCTACTTAATTGCAAACTAGGGAGTTTCCCAATTAAGTACCTAGGACTTCCCATTTCGGACAAACACATTTCGATTCTCGAATGGGAACCACTCTATGGCAAAGTGGCGAACCGGGTCAGCCCCTGGCGCGGCAGATTCCTTTCATCTGCGGCTAGGTTGATTCTGACGAATTCTAGTCTGTCCTCCCTGCCCTTGTTTACCATGGGCATGTTCCTACTGGCTGACGGAGTTCACGCCAAGCTCGACACCCCTAGATCTAAGTTCTTTTGGGAAGGGACTGGGACAAAAAAGAAATACCACCTGATCAAGTGGGCGGCGCTTTGCCGCCCCAAGAAATTCGGTGGCCTTGGGATCCTCAACTCCAAACTCATGAATGTAGCTCTCCTTGTCAAGTGGATATGGAAACTCTCCCAGAACGAACAAGGGCTTTGGGCTGATATTCTTCGCGCCAAATACTTCACCGATGGAAACTTTCTCACCTCAAAGGTGAAGGGATCGCCTTTCTGGAATGGGATTCAGGCGGTTAAGCCGGCCTTCACGCTTGGGCCAAGTTCTGCGTTAAGAATGGGAAATCCACGAGACTCTGGCTCGACCACTGGCTAGGGGCGGAGCCTTTATGGCGAAGCCACTTTGACATCTACCAACTAGTGACGGACGTTGAAATCTTGGTGGCCGACGCGCTTAGAACTAACCCTCCTGCCATAGCTTTCAAAAGACCTCTCCTCGCCCATGAACGGTCAAGTTGGGATGGGCTCCTAACTGCCTTGCAAGGGGTCTCTCTCTGCCCTGAGGCTGACTCGGTCTCCTGGTCCCTCTCGAGATCCGGCAAGTTCATGGTACAATCGCTTTACAACAAGCTGACTGAGGGACCGACCCTCGACATAGCTAGGGGGCTATGGAAAGCGTCTATTCCTCTAAAGATCAAAGTGTTCCTTTGGCAATTATTCCGTGACCGCCTACCTTCGTCTAACAACATTGCCATTCGACACGGCACTTCGGATGGGTCATGTGCGCTATGTGGAGCGCACGAAGATGCGAACCACATCTTCTTTCAATGTCACCTAGCACGGTTTGCTTGGAGTGCCGTCCGTGAGACTTTTGCGCAAAACTGGAATCC
Source organism: Triticum aestivum (assembly GCF_018294505.1). Lineage (NCBI taxonomy): Eukaryota > Viridiplantae > Streptophyta > Magnoliopsida > Poales > Poaceae > Triticum > Triticum aestivum. The sequence goes on from NC_057806.1 coordinate 432,087,535, forward strand.
CCAAACGGCTGCGGACCTACGTGGGATACTTCTCGCTCATAGAGGTAGCTTCGGGCGCGTGCTGTGGCGATGCGTAGGGGCGCTGTGCTGGTCATTATGGACCACCCGTAATAAGATAACTATCGAACACAAGTTCCCTGCTCACCCTGCTGATATTATTTTCAAATGCTATTTGTTTCTCCAGACATGGACACCGTTGGGGAAACGGCGTGATGCAGACCGGATGATGGAGGCCTTGGAGCGGATTCGCATGATTCAGATTGAAGCCCGACGCTAAGTCCCCGCTCGTGGCGCTTTTGGAATGTCCGCCTCGTTCCTTTAATTACCATCTTTCTTATCAGGCTGGGGCCGATTGCATGTTCCGTACTTTGGGCATTTGACCCCCTTTTTATTTCGTTCGAAATCTCTGTTTCTTTGTTGGATGCTGCCTGTGATGGGCTTTATTAATTTAAAGCCGGACGCAGTTAAAAAAAAATGTTCTCTCCTCCGATTCTTACTCGCCAATCCACCAAAAGCGCGAGCCCCACGTACAAAAATTGCGACCGACGACGACTTTCCCCACCTCCCCACTAACCCAACCTCCTTCCACCCACGCAGTCCCATGGCGAGCGCGGCGCAGGAGCTCGACGTCCAGGACCTCCGCCTGCAGGAGCTCATCCGGGGCTCCATGCCGGACCGGCCGCCGTCCTCGTCGTCGTCCCGCGTGCCGCCGCTCAGCGACGACGAGATCGGCCGGTTCCACTGCGCGGTCTGCATGGAGCCCAAGCTGGTGTTCGACCGGTTCCGCGCCACGCCGGCCTGCGCGCACGACTTCTGCGTCGCCTGCGTCGTGGCCCACATCGAGGCCCGCGTCGTGGACGGCGCCGTGCCCGTGCCCTGCCCGGCGGCCGGGGCCGGCTGCCCCGGCGCCATGCACCCGGAGGCCTGCAAGAAGCTGCTCCACATGGACGTATTCGACGCCTGGTGCGTCGCGCTCTGCGAGCGCGCCGTCGGGCCGGCCCGCGCGCGCTGCCCCTACCGGGACCGCGGCGAGCTCGTGGTGCTCGACGCCGGCTGCGGCGCCGCCGTCGGCGAGGTGCCTGAGGAGGCGACCTGCCCCGGCTGCTCGCGCGCCTTCTGCCTGCTGTGCGAGGAGCCCTGGGACGACCGCCACGACGGCGGCCAGGGGTGCGCGCTCGACCGGCTCGCCGTGGGGCGCAGCTGGATGCGCTGCCCGAGCTGCCGCGCCATGATCGACCGGATCGACGGCTGCAAGACCATGCTGTGCAGGTAAAACTAAACTAACCGCGGTAACAACTTACTGCTGGCTACTCCCTCCATACCATAATATAAAAACATTTTTGACAGAACGAGTACTTCTTAAATTGACTTTCACCTGCAAGTTTTCTCCTCAGTTAAATCTTCAAACCTGCTTAAGATTATGAACCAAGGTTTGTGCGACTTTTTCTGATGGCCATTTCAAACAATGAAGGAGGATTGTCAAACGCAGCTGTTGCTTAGAATTTTGGTTATTCAATTTTGGAGGACACTGTCTGAATTGCAGTCCCTTTTCCTGTGAACCATTGATTGTGATCTCTAGTCTTCGCAGGAGCATCTATAAATACGTAGACTTGAGTTGACTAATGACCTGAAAAACCTTGTTGACTTGACCGACGACGACGACAGCATATGAGTTCCATTTTTCAGATCAGCGGGGATCGGTTCCCCGGTTCCATTTCATATGACAAAACCAATGTTAACAAACACCAAGATTCAGAACCCCAACCAAAGACATGAAGGCAAATTTCTCTGAGTCTGTCATTACTAGTGACAATTTCTCTGAGTATGTACTCCTCTGTAAATTAATATAAAAGCGTTTAGATCATTAAAATAATAATCTAAATGCTCTTATGTTAGTTTAAATAGTGATCTAAATACTTTTATATTAGTTTACGGAGGGAGAACTGAATCTTTGTCGGCTCTTGTGATCCACAGGTGTGGCTCCGTCTTCTGCTACGGCTGCGGCTCGTCTCGGGTAGAGGGGATGTGCAGATGCTATGCTTCGCGACGGGAGGATTTCATACCACTCGACGCCGGCGCTGATCTCGTCGGGGCCGGGCCAAGCGCTGGCCTATCCTCGACTCTCAGCAAGGATAGCTCGGTTGATGGTTGTTGAACTGATCGAGTTAGCAGTGCTGAACTCTTGAGTGAGGAAGCCAAACAGAGGACTACAGTGGTACATATATATTTTTGTTTCCCCTTCCATTCTCTTGTATGTATGTATTGTCTATTGTGCTTCATGCTGCGGTGGATTGTGATATTGGAGCATGTCCAACAGACGCTCGTTAAAAAAGTTTTGTAGTGCTTAAATAGTGTTTTTGCGCGCGGGAGGTTTACCAGATGCACAAAAACACGGTACCCAACCCGGCGGCCCCACATGCAGCAGCCCGCGTGCGTTAAATTTACAACTTCGTTTTTGTGCATGCTTTATTTTACAGCTTCTGCTGGAGCGTTGTTTTCGGGCGCAGGCACCAAAAAGCTTTGTTTTTTGCGCGCACGTTTTATTTGACGCGTCTGTTGGAGATGCTCTTTTTGGCAACTTCCAGAGATGGAAAAGATGAACACTTTCCGGCAAGAAAAAATAGAAAAAAGAAAAAAGAATAGAAAGATGAATACTGCGGTATGGCATTCCCCCACTGGAACTGGTTTTTTTTTAGCAAACCCCACTGGAGCAGTTTTTGTTTTGAGGGGTCCCACTGGAACAGGTGCAGAAAGGAGAGAAGTTCATCTTCTCGGGCCTTTCCAGCCCATTTGCTGATTTATCTACAAGCAAATGAGGCCCAGGCGCTCAGGCCTTTCGGGAATACGTACCGGAGCAATACGCCACGGCGTCGCTCGCCCGGCAAAGGCTTTGCCGTCTGTTTGCCGACGGTCTCCCGCCACCGCGCACTCGGCAAACCCCCGGCTGCAATCTGCAATGCCCCCCCCAAACCCTACATAGCCCGGCTTACCCCTCCGTTTGCGCCTCCATCCTCCGCGCCCTCTTCCACTCGCGCCGCCGCTCGTCCCCGCGTCCGAGCCTGCTGTTTAGGAAGGTCGCGCTCGCATCGCACGTTTGAAGAAGAAACCGACCGGCACTCAGGTCAGTTCGCCGCCATTTGTGCTGCTCGGAGCGGCAGATCTGCTCGTGTTCCCGCAATGGTTCGGTTTCTGACTGAGCTTACAATCATGTGTGGCGTGCGGCGCAGGGAGAGAGAGGGAGGCCCGGCGACGATGGCGGAAGACCGCAGCTGGATGTACACGGGCCGCCAGAGCAGGAAGAAGTTCACCCCCGAGTGGTTGGAGAAGACGACCGAGTTCGTGGAGCGCGCCTTCCGCATCCTCCCGCCGAGGCGCCAGGCCGTCGTGCTGTGCCCCTGCGCTCGCTGCGAGTTCAGGCTGTACAGATCGAAGGACGAGATTCAGCTGCATCTGTTCAAGAACGGGTTCGCGCCAGGGTACACGGTGTGGGTGTACCACGGCGAGCGACGCAACCCCCAGCCTGCTAAGCCGTCCGACGACCGCCCCAAAGAGAATGGCGATCTCAGCGGGAAGAAGGATGGCGCCGGCGGCGGCGAGCAAGCGTCGAAATCAGCGCAGGTTTGGTTCTGAACATCTGAGCGGGGTTTCAGAAACCGTAGCTTAAACAGGGGAGGTTTCAGCAGCGGTTACTGACATTTGCAGGGGACCAAGAAGTGGGCGTGTGCAAGAGGAAAGCCACCAAAGAAGAATCAACTGTGGGCGCGGGCTGCCGCGCAGGGAGAGGGAGGCCCCGCGACGATGGCGGAAGACCGCAACTGGATGTACACGGGCCGCCAGAGCAGGGACTCGATCACCCCCGAGTGGGTGGAGAAGACGACCGAGTTCGTGGAGCGCGCCTTCCGCGGCGTCCCGCCGGAGCGCCTGGGCGTGGGCATGCTGTGCCCCTGCGCGCGCTGCCGCAACCGCAACAGGCGGCCGAGGACCAAGTACGCCATGCAGCTGGATCTGGGCAGGAACGGCTTCATGCCAGGGTACACGGTGTGGGTGCACCACGGCGAGGGCCACAACCCCCAGCCGGCGAAGCCATCCGACGACCACCCCGAAGAGAATCTTGATGGCGCCGGTGGTGGCGAGCAAGTGTCGAAGCCGCAGGTCTGGTTCTGAACATCTGAGGGGTTTCAGAAACTGTAGCTTAAACAGGGGAGGTTTCAGAAATTCAGAAGCTGTGAACGCCCCAGGAGGTTACTGACATTGTGTACTTGCCATTGCATTTGCAGGGGACTGAGGAGTGGGAAATGCCCTTGCTTGAGGCGTATGCAAGAAGCAAGCTACCAAAAGAGGATCAAATTAAGTGGAGCTACCAGAAATACCTGTGGGAGCAAGAGAAAACCAAGCAGCACCAGCAACAGAGTGCACCAAAGGCAAAGAGGCTGGTGAGTTTACCTGCCTTACTGACATTGCAGTGTAATTACTTAGTAGAAACCATCAAACTAGCGTTGCTTGTCCTGTATGAAGGCTGTGAACTAGAGTAGAAACATGGTTTGATGTGTTTGCTCTCTACACCTTAACTAGAGGGGTGCAGGGTAGCACAAATTTTCAGCAATGGCCGCCCAACTTCATGCTTTGCTCGCGCTGTGTGGAATGGGCGGGCGGCTTAACTGCTTCAAGCCTGAAATGCAACTTTGGGAAGAGCAACTTGTTGCATTGTTTCCTGTCAGTAGTTATTTAGACTCTGTTGCTAGCAAATTCTGTACTGCTGAATGCTGATAGAGGCAATCTTCTTCAATATAATGGTATAATTAGCATAGTTTTAAATAGCCGGCTATAGCCCAGTTATAGCTCCGCTATAGCTGTTTGAGCATGTTGTCGCTAAATGATTTCATGTACAATTTGCCGCTATAGCCTCGCTATAGCCCAGCTATAGCTGTTTTTAAGGGTCCCCGCTATATGCCATAGCACGCTATTTAAAACATTGATAATTAGAGATACAACACCTTCCCCATTTCATGTTTTTCCTGAAACTTCTTTTAGCCTCCAATGCTGTTCTATTGGGAGAAAGAAACGTGTTTGCCAGCTCTAGAAGACCACACACCATTTGGCTGTTGGTACACAGTGCTATATGAATGTTCTAAAGGCATTCGACTTTGAGGACGATCCTCTTGCTCAGTGGCGGATCTAGGATTTTGAAACAGGGTGGTCCACCTAAAAAAATACTACAAATATGACATGCCTATGATCAATGATATGTACAGTAGCATATTTCGCAGGAAGATTTTTTTTTTTTGCCTGTGATCCTTCACTACTAATTTTACTTATGTATAGGAAGAAATGGCAGCGAGGAATTGCCATTCAAGAAATAATTGCTTTGCATCATACTACTTTTTTTTGCGAGTGCATCATACTACAATTTTGATTCTTCACGTTTTTTCTTTTCTTTTTTAGCACTAACTAGTTCCAGTTCACTGTACCATCTCACGGAACACAAATCATAAGTTACGGGCAGTACCATTGATAGTTAGTCAACTCACGTTACTGTAGTTCTTCATACTCCGTAGCCTCGCCGGCCGCCGGGCAAGACTGCGCGCGCGGGATAAACGAGCGTGCCGCTATTGTGTCAGGCGGGCAGGGCGGGTGCCGGGTGGCTCCTAGCCTCCTGGGATCGAGCCGTGGCAGTGGATCCACCGAGCTCCGCCGCTCCAGCCCTGTCATCTGGCTACGGCGAGTTGCTGGCGAGGCGGCGCAGTAGGGACGGGGGCGCTTAGGCCAGAGGGGAATCAGGGACAGGACAGGTGCGGCTGTGCGCAGAGTGGGTCAGGACAGTGCTTCCTGGGCTTCGTATATTTTCATCGGGCCTCTATGGTATGAAGGCCGTTGCAAAATCCCAGGGTGGGCCGCGGCCCACCCTGTCCACCCTCTGGATCCGCCAATGCTCTTGCTTGAGGATAGAGGATCAGCATGCAAGTAGTAATAGCAGGTCTTCTCGCTAAAATCTCACATGGGTTTGTTATTGATTAGTAGTAGCACACAGTACACATTATTGGCTTTTCTCTGACGTACAGTTGCACGAATTTCTGCACTTTTTCTAACTGACGAATGTCTACACTTAATAGCATATGCAACTTGTTAAAACTATGTGACACGTTTCACTTTCCATTCATATGCCGTAGCGCACCTCTGGTTCGTCCGCTGCCAAGCCCGCTGAGGAGGAAGGGCGCAATGTCAGCGTCCCGGAGCCTGAACTTGAAGATACAGCAACGTCAACAGCTAATCCGGCAACGGCAGACAACGCGTGTGGAGTTCAAATCCCAGCTGGACGGAATTCCGTGTAACGACTACCTCCTTTAGCTCCTCATGTACTTGGCGGTTAAGAAATGGGCGGCTTAATCAGCTAGTTAATCTTCTTCTAGATCTCTCCTGCCGGCGTAGTTTTGGGCCTACTGATGGTCGTCGGCATGCCTCGGCTGTAAGCGTGGTGTACTGCACTTTCAGTAGTTTAATTTGCTTCCAGAGAATTTCTTTGTTTCCTCATGGATGACATACAATGCCCCATAGTTCGCTGGAATGTGCGCGGCCTGAACTCGCTGGTAAAGCGGTCGGCAATCCGTGAGGTCGCCGGCGCCCGTAGAAAAGCGATCCTTTGCCTGCGAGACAAGAAAATTGAAACGTGGGATCGACAGTTTGTTAGAGAAGTAGGGGGGCTGCGTCAATTTTCTGGGATGACACAGTCGTGTCTGTGCCATCGCATAGGATAGGAATCTACTCCATTACGGCGCAAGTTATGGTAATTAGTTAGATCGGCTAAAATCTTCTGGCTAACCACCGTGTATGGGCCAACAGACGACGCATCTAAAGATCAGTTCCTCCTCGAGCTAGTAAGGGCCCGTTCGAAAGTCTGCTGGCTTCCCAAAGTAGCCAGCTTCTCGGGGAGGCAGCGCTAGCCAGCTTCTTGGCGGAGCCAGCGATGCGTTCGGCACTTCGGCAGCGCGCGGCTGCTCTCTAGCTCCCGTCTACATGGGCCGGCAGCCCAGGAAGCAAGCATAAAGCCCAGTTAGGTGGTTTCTCGTACGGGAGAGAACATATCGGTGAGAGAAACATATCGATCCAACCGGTACGCTGCCCCAGAGTTCACTTGGCGGTGGCATATCTAGTAATTACGTCCAAGTCCAACTCTGCCTCCTTCCATTTTTGAAGCTAGGTTCGGCCCGCTTCTCGTTTTTGCACTACGAGGGCAGTTCGCTCCGCGAAGCTGGCTTTCAGGAGCTGCCGCGTTCGGGACGACTGCACGTGCTGACCAAAGAAGCTGGGAGTAGAAGAGGATCCGAACGGGGCCTAAGTAGTGCGCCACCCGCCGGCGAGCCGTGGCTCATCAACGACGATTTCAACGCAATCTATGAGGCTCGGGACAAAGACAACCTTAACATCAACCGCCACATCATGGGTAGGTTTAGGACGGCGATCGACACGGCTGCTCTTCGAGAGGTAAAATGCAAGAACCATAGATTCAGTTGGAGTAACGAGCACGAGGTTCCCACACTCGTAAGTATCAACAAGCTTTTCTGCAACATTGCCTGGGAAACCATCTTCCCCTCCTTCCTCCTCATGGTTGCATCGACATCTTACTTGGATCGCTGCGCACTCCTGCTCAGCGGCGCGACATGCTAGGTTCAGATTCGACAGCTTCTGGCCTAATGACGGTGTCATACACCGGGGTGACTCACATAAGGGTGTCTAATAATTAATTAATTGCATTAAGGACTCGGCTTCCAGATTGATTCATCACAAAAAAATACCTATTTAATTGGATGTAATTAATCACATATGTAATTTACTGTCTGCCTAATTAATTATATTAATGACTTGATTTCTAATCGATTGGGTGTTCGATTTCAATATAATTTTGCATTAATGGTTGCGTCCCAACGACGACTACGTATGCATTCCCCTTAATTTTCAATTGATTCGGTTCAGTTGCCATATTATTTTTTACATCTCTACTCCTAAAGTCTCAACAAGGTAGTTGTTCGCTAGTTTCGTTTGTTACCTCCCACGCACGACCAGATCTCGATCCCATCGATTTTTTACCCCACCTGTTTTCATCGACTTTTTTACCCGGCCCACCTCCTGTTTCTGGTCTATACCGATTTTTGTCTTATTAATCTCAGATGTGCACATCACCTCTCCGATCAACAAAAATTCCACGCACGTATGTCTCCTCAACCCGATCTCTCCTTCCCCATTCCAAACCCTAGCAGAGGCTAGCACGCATGTCTCCACTTCCCCCTCCCACATCTTCATCGTCCGTGGCCGCCGCCTCGTGACCCCCCTCCGTCGGACAAAAGGAGCCCCTCTGTGTCGGAACAAAGTAGGTGGGTCATGGTGGACCATTGCCGGAGCCAGAGCAGAGAGACGGGGTGGAGGAGATGAGGAGGACGGGGAAGGATTCACGTGCTAAAAACAATGCCGTTGATAGCTAGTGACTGCTGCGGTCATCGCGCGACATGAGTTGTAGCCGCGTCCGGTGGGCAGCAGCCCCCATCGTCGCTGCCGCCGCGCTGGTGCTCCAGCAGGCGGCCGTCTTGGCATTGTGCCTCGGCTGCCGCGGGTGCGATGCCGCCGTAGTGGCCAACGAGAAGCCAAATTACCAGGGAGACGATGTCGAAGAGCCTTCTCTACTTAGATGCACATCGGTCGGGGCGGCTTTAGGTACAACCAACGCATGAGGTGGCGCGGGCATTCGGGGATCATCTGTAGCAGGGCTTGGACCTCGTGGCGGGTACTACGGCGAGCAGGTAAGTTCGGCCCGCCCTTGGCCTTCACCGTTACCACACACCACATGCGCGAGGCCATCGAGTGGGGCACCAACCATGTTCATCTACCCAATCGCTTCTCCCCTCTCTACAAATGCACATCTTTCCCTTCTCCATCTTTCTTTTGTGCATGATACCCCTTATCTTAGCCACCCATTTTTGCATCATGATCCGTGCAGGCACATTTATCATTTTTGTTTCTCTCAAACGAAACAACGTATAAACTTGAAACTTTGCAGGACAACAAAACAATCTAATTACTATGTGGGATTTTTTTAGATTTTTTCATGCATTTAAAATGCTAAAAATTATTTTTTTAATTAAAAATCCTCATTTTATATATTTATGTTGGTCCAAAAAATCTGAAAGTTTTTTCACACATTAAAGTTGTAAAGTTTGTTTGATCTGCAAAGTTTGAAGTCCATATGTTCTTTCATTTGGAAGAAACAAAAAAGAGAAATCTCCTTGTTGCAAGTTAGTTGAAGAGTACGGATCTTAAATCAATGTTGAAGGGTTGAAGATAAGAGATTCCATATAACTCGACCTACAGAAGAACTTTACCAATATTATTTTCGTCTTGATCTGGTCCGTAACTTGAATACAATTTTTTTGTTAGGATCACAAGCATGGTGTTCAATAACAAATTGTCTTGCTACGTTTGCGATTTTTAGTTTGTAGATTATGCAAGGGCTCCCTGATCAGTATGTAGTTGCAGGAAACTCGAAGCCCTAGCGACAGTTTCAAGGATGGCTAATTCAGTGACCGTGTGAAGAATGTTATTCAGAAATATAGTGTCACGATGCACTGGGCGTTGCACAACAAGGATACTTGTTGGGGAGGGGGTCCAATAATGGTGATTCACGGATTATTTATTTGTCATCTGTTTTATTTCTCGAACTTGGACAAGATGATATAAATGTTGGGGAACGTAGTAATTTCGAAAATTTCTTAGGCACACGCAGGATCATGGTGATGCATAGCAATGAGAGGGGAGAGTGTCGTCCACGTACCCTCGTAGACCGTTAAGCGGAAGCGTTATGACAACGCGGTTGGTGTAGTTGTACGTCTTCACGATCGGCCGATCCTCAGTACCGAACGTACGGCACCTCCGCGTTCAGCACACGTTCAGCTCGGTGACGTCCCGCGAACTCACGATCCAGTAGAGCTCGGGGAAGAGTTTCTTCAGCACGACGGCGTGGTGACGATGTTGATGAAGCTACCGCAGCAGGGCTTTGCCTAAACACCGCTACAGTATGACCGAGGTGGAATTTGGTGGAAGGGGGGCACCGCACATGGCTGGGAGAGATCTTTGTGATCAGCTTGAGTGTCTAGAGGTGCCCCCTGCCCTTGTATATAAAGGAGCAAGGGGGAGGCCGGTCGGCCCTTGTTGGCGCGCCTAGGAGGAGGAATCCTCCTCATAGTAGGAGTAGAATTCCTCCCTTTCCTACTCCTAGGAGGGAGAAAGGCAGGGAGAGAAAGAGAAGGAAAGGGGGGCGCCGCCCCCCCTCTCTCCTAGTCCAATTCGGACAGGGGGAAGGGGGCGCGCTGCCTGCCCTAGGTCGGCCCCTCTCTCTTTCCCTTATGGCCCAACAAGGCCCATTAGCCCCCGGGAGGTTCCGGTAACCCCTCCTGTACTCCGGTAAAATCCGGATTTCACCCAGAACTATTCCAATGTCCAAATGTAGGCATTCAATATATCAATCTTTATGTCTCGACCATTTCGAGACTCCTCGTCATGTCCGTGATCACATCCGGGACTCCAAACTACCTTTGGTACATCAAAACATATAAACTCATAAAACCGATCGTCACCGAACTTTAAGCGTGCGGACCTTACGGGTTCGAGAACTATGTAGACATGACCGAGACACGTCTCCGGTCAATAACCAATAGCGGAACCTGGATTCTCATATTGGTTCCTACATATTCTACGAAGATCTTTATCGGTCAAACTCACAACACTATTCGTTGTTCTCTTTGTCATCGGTATGTTACTTGCCCGAGATTCGATCGTCGGTATCCAATACCTAGTTCAATCTCGTTACCGGCAAGTCTCTTTACTCGTTCCGTAATACATCATCCCGTAACGAACTCATTAGTTATCATGCTTGCAAGGCTTGTAGTGATGTGTATTACCGAGAGGGCCCAGAGATACCTTTCCGACAATCGGAGTGTCAAATCCTAATCTTGATCTATGCCAACTCAACAAGTACCATCGGAGACACCTGTAGAGCACCTTTATAATCACCCAGTTATGTTGTGACGTTTGGTAGCACACAAAGTGTTCCTTCGGTATTCGGGAGTTGCATAATCTCATAGTCATAAGAACATGTATAAGTCATCAAGAAAGCAATAGTAGTAAACAAACGATCAAGTGCTAAGCTAACGGAATGGGTCAAGTCAATCACATCATTCTCCTAATGATGTTCCCATTGATCAAATAACAACTCATGTCTATGGTTAGGAAACTTAACCATCTTTGATCAATGAGCTAGTCAAGTAGAGGCATACTAGTGACACTATGTTTGTCTATGTATTCACACATGTATTATGTTTCCGGTTAATACAATTCTAGCATGAATAATAAACATTTATCATGATATAAGTAAATAAATAATAACTTTATTATTGCCTCTAGGGCATATTTCCTTCAGTCTCCCACTTGCACTAGAGTCAATAATCTAGATCACATCACCATGTGATTTAACATCAATAGTTCATGTCACCATGTGATTAACACCCACAGTTCACATCGTCATGTGACCAACACCCAAAGGGTTTACTAGAGTCAATAATCTAGTTCACATCTCTATATGATTAACACCCAAAGAGTACTAAGGTGTGATCATGTTTTGCTTGTGAGAGAAGTTTAGTCAACGGGTCTGCCATATTCAGATCCGTATGTATTTTGCAAATTTCTATGTCAAAAATGCTCTGCACGGAGCTACTCTAGCTAATTGCTCCCACTTTCAATATGTATCTAGATCGAGACTTAGAGTCATCCAGATCGGTGCCAAAGCTTGCATCTACGTAACTCTTTACGACGAATCTTTTGTCACCTCCATAATCTAGAAACATATCCTTACTCCACTAAGGATAATTTTGACTGCTGTCCAGTGATCTACTCCTATATCACTATTGTACTCCCTTGCCAAAATCGGTGTAGGGTATACAATAGATTTGGTACACAACATGACATACTTTATAGAACCTATGGCTGAGGCATAGGGAATGACTTTCATTCTCTTTCTATCTTCTGCCGTGGTCGGGCTTTGAGTCTTACTCAATTTCACACCTTGTAACACAGGCAAGAGCTCTTTCTTTGCCTATTCCATTTTAAACTACTTCAAAATCTTGTCAAGGTATGTATTCATTGAAAAAACTTATCAAGCGTCTTGATCTATCTCTATAGATCTTGATGCTCAATATGTAAGAAGCTTCACCGAGGTATTTCTTTGAAAAACTCTTTTCAAACACTCCTTTATGCTTTCCAGAATAATTGTACATTATTTCCGATCAACAATATGTCTTTCACATATACTTATCAGAAATGTTGTAGTGCTCCCACTCACTTTCTTGTAAATACAGGCTTCACCGCAAGTCTGTATAAAACTATATATGCTTTGATCAACTTATCAAAACGTTTATTACAACTCCGAGAGGCTTGCACCAGTCCATAAATGGATCGCTAGAGCTTGCACACTTTGTTAGCTCCCTTTGGATCGACAAAACCTTCCGGTTGCATCATATACAACTCTTCTTCCAGAAATCCATTCAGGAATGCAGCTTTTACATCCATTTGCCAGATTTCATCAAACGTGGCAATTGCTAACATGATTCGGACAGACTTAAGCATCTCTACGAGTGAGAACATCTCATCGTAGTCAACACCTTGAACTTTGTCAAAACCTTTTTCGACAAGTCTAGCTTTGTAGATAGTAACACTACTATCAGCGTCCGTCTTCCTCTTGAAGATCCATTTATTTTCTATGGCTTGCCGATCATCGGGCAAGTCAACCAAAGTCCACACTTTGTTCTCATACATGGATCCCATCTCAGATTTCATGGCCTCAAGCCATTTTGCGGAATCTGGGCTCACCATCGCTTCTTCATAGTTCGTAGGTTCATCATGGTCTAGCAACATAACCTCCAGAACAGGATTACCGTACCACTCTGGTGCGGATCTTACTCTGGTTGACCTACGAGGTTCGGTAACAACTTGATCTGAAGTTTCATGATCATCATCATTAACTTCCTCACTAATTGGTGTAGACGTCACAGGAATCGTTTTCTGTGATGAACTACTTTCCAATAAGGGAGGAGGTACTATTACCTCACCAAGTTCTACTTTCCTCCCGTTCACTTCTTTCGAGAGAAACTCCTTCTCTAGAAAGGATCCATTCTTAGCAACGAATGTCTTGCCTTGGATCTGTGATTAGAAGGTGTACCCAACAGTCTCCTTTGGGTATCCTATGAAGACACATTTCTCCGATTTGGGTTTGAGCTTATCAGGTTCAAACCTTTTCACATAAGCATTGCAACTCCAAATTTTAAGAAACGACAACTTTGGTTTCTTGCCAAACCATAGTTCATATAGTGTCATCTCAATGGATTTAGATGGTGCCCTATTTAACGTGAATGCAGCTGTCTCTAATGCATAACCCCAAAACGATAGTGGTAAATCGGCAAGAGACATCATAGATTGCACCATATCTAATAAATTACGATTACGATGTTTGGACACACCATTATGCTGTGGTGTTCCAGGTGGCGTGAATTGCAAAACTATTCCGCATTGTTTCAAATGAAGACCAAACTCGTAACTCAAATATTCTCCTCCACGATCAGATTGTAGAAACTTTATTTTCTTGTTATGATGATTTTCCACTTCACTCTGAAATTATATGAACTTTTCAAACGTTTCTGACTTATGTTTCATCAAGTAGATATACCCATATCTGCTCAAATCATCTGTGAAGGTAAAAAAATGATACTCGCCGCGAGCCTCAACACTCATCGGATCGCATACATCAGTATGTATTATTTCCAAAAAGTCAGTCGCTTGCTCCATTGTTCCGGAGAACGGAGTTTTAGTCATCTTGCCCATAAGGCATGGTTCGCAAGCATCAAGTGATTCATAATCAAGTGATTCCAAAATCCCATCAGCATGGAGTTTCTTCATGCGCTTTACATCAATATGACCTAAACGGCAGTGCCACAAATAACTTGCATCTTTTGGCTTCAATATTATGAATATGTGTATTACTACGATCAAGATCCAACAAACCATTTTCGTTAGTGTGTATGACCATAGAAGGTTTTATTCATGTAAACAGAACAACAATTGTTCTCTAACTTAAATGAATAACCGTATTGCAATAAACATGATCAAATCATATTCATGCTCAACGCAAACACCAAATAACATTTATTTAGGTTCAACACTGATCCCGAAAGTATAGGGAGTGTGCGATGATGATCATATCAATCTTGGAACTGCTTCCAACACACATTGTCACTTCACCCTTAACTAGTCTCTGTTCATTCTGCAACTCTCGTTTCGAGTTACTACTCTTAGCAACTAAACCAGTATCAAATACCGAGGGTTGCTATAAACACTAGTAAAGTACACATCAATAACATGTATATCAAATATAGCATTGTTCACTTTGCCATCATTCTTATCCGCCAAATACTTGGGGCAGTTCCGCTTCAAGTGACTAGTCCCTTTGCAGTAGAAGCACTTAGTCTCAGGCTTAGGTCCAGACTTGGGCTTCTTCACTTGAGAAGCAACTTGCTTGTCGTTCTTCTTGAAGTTCCCTTTCTTTCCCTTTGCCCTTTTCTTGAAACTAGTGGTCTTGTTAATCATCAACACTTGATGCTCTTTCTTGATTTCTACCTTCATCGATTTCATCATCATGAAAAGCTCGGGAGTGGTTTTTGTCATCCCTTGCATACTATAGTTCATCACGAAGTTCTACTAACTTGGTGATGGTGACTAGAGAATACTGTCAATCACTATTTTATCTGGAAGATTAACTTCCACTTGATTCAAGCAATTCTAGTACCTAGACAATCTGAGCACATGCTCACTGCTTGAGCTATTCTCCTCCATCTTTTAGCTATAGAACTTGTTGGAGACTTCATATCTCTCAACTCGGGTATTTGCTTGAAATATTAACTTCAACTCCTGGAACATCTCATATGATCCATGACATTCAAAATGTCTTTGAAGTCTCGATTCTAAGCTGTTAAGCATGGTGCACTAAACTATCAAGTAGTCATCATATTGAGCTACCCAAACGTTCATAACGTCTGCATCTACTCCTGCAATAGGTCTGTCACCTAGCAGTGCATCAAGGACATAATTCTTCTGTGTAGCACTGAGGATAATCCTCAGATCACGGATACAATCCGCATCATTGCTACTAACATCTTTCAACTTAGTTTTCTCTAGGAACATATCAAAAATAAAACAGAGGAGGTAAATGCGAGCTATTGATCTACAAAATAGATATGCTAATACTACCAGGACTAAGTTCATGATAAATTAAAGTTCAATTAATCATATTACTTAAGAACTCCCACTTAGATAGACATCCCTCTAATCATCTAAGTGATCACGTGATCCAAACAACTAAACCATAACCGATCATCACGTGAAATGGAGTAGTTTTCAATGATGAACATCATTATGTTGATCATATCTACTATATGATTCACACTCGACCTTTCGGTCTCAGTGTTCCGAGGCCATATCTGCATATGCTAGGCTCGTCAAGTTTAACCCGAGTATTCTGCGTGTGCAAAACTGGCTTGCACCCGTTGTAGATGGATGTAGAGCTTATCACACCCGATCATCACGTGGTGTCTCGGCATGACGAACTTTGGCAACGGTGCATACTCAGGGAGAACACTTTTATCTTGAAATTTAGTGAGAGATCATCTTATAATGCTACCGTCAAACAAAGCAGAATAAGATACATAAAGGATAAGCATCACATGCAATCAATATAAGTGATATGATATGGCCATCATCATCTTGTGCTTGTGATCTCCATCTCCTAAGCACCGTCATGATCACCATCATCACTGGCGTGACACCTTGATCTCCATCGTAGCATCGTTGTTGTCTCGCTAACTATTGCTTCTAGACTATCGCTACCGCTTAGTGATAAAGTAAAGCAATTACAGGGCGATTGCATTGAAGGAAATATGCCCTAGAGGCAATAATAAAGTTATTACTTATTTCCTTATATCATGATAAATTTTTATTATTCATGCTAGAATTGTATTAACTGGAAACATAATACATGTGTGAATACATAGACAAACAGAGTGTCACTAGTATGCCTCTAGTTGACTAGCTCATTGATCAAAGATGGTTATGTTTCCTAACCATAGACATGAGTTGTCATTTGATTAACGGGATCACATCATTAAGAGAATGATGTGATTGACTTGACCCATTCCGTTAGCATAGCACTTGATCATTTAGTTTGTTGCTATTGCTTTCTTCATGACTTATATATGTTCCTATGACTATGAGATTATGCAACTCCCGTTTACCGGAGGAACACTTTGTGTGATACCAAACGTCACAACGTAAATGGGTGATTATAAAGGTGCTCTACAGGTGTCTCCGAAGGTACTTGCTGGGTTGGCGTATTTCGAGATTAGGATTTGTCACTCTGATTGTCGGAGAGGTATCTCTGGGCCCTCTCGGTAATGCACATCACATAAGCCTTGCAAGCATTGCAACTAATAAGTTAGCTGCGGGATGATGTATTACGGAACAAGTAAAAGACTTGCCGGTAACGAGATTGAACTAGGTATTGAGATACCGACGATCAAATCTCGGGCAAGTAACATACCGATGACAAAGGGAACAACGTATGTTGTTATGCGGTCTGACCGATAAAAGATCTTCGTAGAATATGTAGGAGCCAATATGAGCATCCAGGTTCCGCTATTGGTTATTGACCGAAGACATGTCTCGGTCATGTCTACATTATTCTCGAACCCGTAGGGTCCGCATGCTTAACGTTACGATGACAGTTTCATTATGAGTTTATATATTTTGATGTATCGAAGATTGTTCGGAGTCTCGGATATGATCACAGGCATGACGAGGAGTCTCGAAATGGTCGAGACATAAAGATCGATATATTGGACGGCTATATTCGGACACCGGAAGTGTTTCGGGTGATTTCGGAGAAAACCGGAGTGCCGGAAGAGCTACTGGAACCCCTGGGGGAAGTATTGGGCCTTAGTGGGCCTGCGGGGAGAGAGAGGGCAGCATCCCAGGAGGTGGCGCCCCCCCTCCCATGGGGAGTCCGAATTGGACTAGGGAAGGGGGGCGCGGCCCCTCTTTCCCTCTCCCTCTCCCTCTCTTTCCTTCCCCCTTCTCTCTTCCTAGTTGGACTAGGAAAGGGGAGTCCTACTCCTACTAGGAGGAGGACTCCCCCCTCCTTGGTGCGCCCCAAGGGCCGGCCGGCCTCTCCCCCTTGCTCCTTTATATATAGGGGCAGGGGGGCACCTCTAGACACACAAGTTGATCTTCGTGATCGTTCTCTTAGCCGTGTGCAGTGCCCCCCTCCACCATAATCCTCGATAATATTGTAGCGGTGCTTAGGCGAAGCCCTGCGACGGTAGAACATCAAGATCGTCACCACGCCATCGTGCTGACGGAACTCTTCCCCGACACTTTGCTGGATCGGAGTCCGGGGATCGTCATCGAGCTGAACGTGTGCTAGAACTCAGAGGTGTCGTAGTTTCGGTGCTTGATCAGTCGGGCCGTGAAGACGTACGACTACATCAACCGCGTTGTGCTAACGCTTCCGCTTCCGGTCTAGAGGGTACGTATACAACACTCTCCCCTCTCGTTGCTATGCATCACCATGATCTTGCGTGCGCGTAGGAATTTTTTTGAAATTACTACGTTACCCAACAGTGGCATCCGAGCCTAGGTTTTATGCGTTGATGTTGTGCACGAGTAGAAATCAAGTGAGTTGTGGGCGATATAAGTCATACTGCTTACCAGCATGTCATACTTTGGTTTGGCGGTATTGTTGGATGAAGCGGCCCGGACCGACATTACGCGTACGCTGACGCGAGACTGGTTCTACCATCGTGCTTTGCACACAGGTGGCTAGCGGGTGTCAGTTTCTCCAACTTTAGTTGAACCGAGTGTGGCTACGCCCGGTCCTTGACATGGTTAAAACATCACTAACTTGACAAACTATCGTTGTGGTTTTCGATGCGTAGGTAAGAACGGTTCTTGCTAAGCCCGTAGCAGCCACGTAAAATTTGCAACAACAAAGTAGAGGACGTCTAACTTGTTTTTGCAGGGCATGTTGTGATGTGATATGGTCAAGACGTGATGAGATATAAGCTGTTGTATAAGATGATCATGTTTTGTTGAAGTTATCGGCAACTGACAGAAGCCTTGTGGTTGTCTCTTTATTGCATAAAATGCAAGCGCCAAATAATTGCTTTACTTTATCGCTATGCGATAGCAATAGTTGCATGAGCAGTAGTTGGCGAGACAACCATGTGACGACACATTGATATAGATCAAGATGATGGAGATCATGGTGTCATGCCGGTGACGATGGAAATCATGACGATACTTTGGAGATGGAGATCAAAGGCACAAGATGATCATGTCACATATTTTGATTGCATGTGATGGTTATCTTTTATACATCTTATTTTGCTTATTTCGATGGTAGCTTTATAAGATGATCTCTCACTAATTATCAAGGTATAAGTGTTCTCCCTGAGTACGCACCGTTGCGAAAGTTCTTCGTGCTGAGACACCACATGATGATCGGGTGTGATAGGCTCTACGTTCAAATACAATGGGTGCAAAACAGTTGCACACGTGGAATACTCAGGTTAAACTTGACGAGCCTAGCATATAACAGATATGGCCTTGGAACACGGAGACCGAAAGGTCGAGCGTGAATCATATAGTAGATATGATCAACATAGTGATGTTCACCATTGAAACTACTCCATCTCACGTGATGATCGGACATGGTTTAGTTGATTTGGATCACGTGATCACTTAGAGGATTAGAGGGATGTCTATCTAAGTGGAGTTCTTAAGTAATATGATTAATTGAACTTTAAATTATCATGAACTTAGTCCTGGTAGTATTAGCGTATCTATGTTGTAGATCAATAGCTCGCGTTTAGCTCCCCTGTTTTATTTTTGATATGTTCTTAGAGAAAACTAAGTTGAAAGATGTTAGTAGCAATGATGCGGATTGGATCCGTGATCTGAGGTTTATCCTCATTGCTGCACAGAAGAATTATGTTTTTGATGCACCGCTAGGTGACAAACCTATTGCAGGAGCAGAAGCAGATGTTATGAAGATTTGGCTAGCTCAATATGATGACTACTTGATAGTTTAGTGCACCATTCTTAAACGGCTTAGAATCGGGACTTCAAAGACGTTTTGAACGTCATGGACCATATGAGATGTTCCAGGAGTTGAAGTTAATATTTCAAGCAAATACCCGAGTTGAGAGATATGAAGTCTCCAACAAGTTCTATAGCTAAAAGATGGAGGAGAATAGCTCAAGCAGTGAGCATGTGCTCAGATTGTCTGGGTACTACAATCGCTTGAATCAAGTGGGAGTTAATCTTCCAGATAAAATAGTGATTGACAGAATTCTCTAGTCACCATCACCAAGTTAGTAGAACTTCGTGATGAACTATGATATGCAAGGATAACGGAAACGATTCCCAAGCTCTTCGTAATGCTGAAATCAACGAAGGTAGAAATCAAGAAAAATATCAAGTGTTGATGGTAGACAAGACCACTAGTTTCAAGAAAAGGGCAAAGGAAAGAAGGGGAACTTCAAGAAGAACGGCAAGCAAGTTGCTGCTCAAGTGAAGAAGCCCAAGTCTGGTCCTAAGCCTGAGACTAAGTGCTTCTACTGCAAAGGGACTGGTCACTGGAAGCGGAACCGCCCCAAGTATTTGGCTGATAAGAAGGATGGCAAAGTGAACAAAGGTATACTTGATATACAGATTATTGACGTGTATTTTACTAGTGTTCGTAGCAACCCCTTGCTATTTGATACTGGTTTAGTTGCTAAGAGTAGTAACTCGAAACGGGAGTTGCAGAATGAACATAGACTAGTTAAGGGTGAAGTGACGATGTGTGTTGGAAGTGGTTCCAAGATTGATATGATCATCATCGCACACTCCCTATACTTTTGGGATTAGTGTTGAACCTAAATAAGTGTTATTTGGTGTTTGCGTTGAGCATGAATATGATTTGATCATGTTTATTGCAATACGGTTATTCATTTAAGTAAGAGAATAAATTGTTGTTCTGTTTACATGAATAAAACCTTATATGGTTACACACCCAATGAAAATGGTTCATTGGATATCGATCGTAGTGATATAATATTCATAATATTGAAACCAAAAGATGCAAAGTTAATAATGATAGTGCAACTTATTTGTGGCACTGCCGTTTAGGTCATATTGGTGTAAAGCGCATGAAGAAACTCCATGCTGATGGGCTTTTGGAATCACTTGATTATGAATCAGTTGATGCTTGCGAACCATGCCTCATGGGCAAGATGACTAAGACTCCGTTCTCCGGAACAATGGAGCGAGCAACAGATTTGTTGGAAATCATACATACTGCTGTATGTGGTCCGATGAATATTGAGGCTCGCGGCAGGTATCAATATTTTCTGATCTTCACGGATGATTTGAGCAGATATGAGTATATCTACTTGATGAAACACAAGTATGAAACATTTGAAAAGTTCAAAGAATTTCAGAGTGAAGTGGAGAATCATCGTAACAAAAATAAAAGTTTCTATGATATGATCACAAAAGTAAAATATTTGAGTTACGAGTTTGGCCTTCAGTTAAAAACAATGTGAAATAGTTTCACTACTCACGCCACATGGAACACCACAGTGTAATGGTGTGTCCGAACGTCATAACCGTACTTTATTAGATATTGTACGATCTATGATGTCTCTTACCGATCTACCACTATCGTTTTGGGGTTATGCATTAGAGACAGCTGCATTCATGTTAAATAGGGCACCATCTAAATCTGTTGAGACGACACCGTATGAACTATGGTTTGGCAAGAAACCTAAGCTGTCGTTTCTTAAAGTTTGAGGTTGCAATGCTTATGTGAAAAAGTTTCAACCTGATAAGCTCTAACCCAAATCGGAGAAGTGCGTCTTCATAGGATACCCAAAATAAAATGTTGGGTACACCATCTATCACAGACCCGAAGGCAATATATTCGTTGCTTTGAATGGATCCTTTCTAGAAAAAGAGTTTCTCTCGAAAGAAGTGAGTGGGAGGAAAGTAGAACTTGATGAGGTAATTGTACCTGCTCCCTTATTGGAAAGTAGTTCATCATAGAAATCTGTTCCTGTGACTACTACACCGATTAGTGAGGAAGCTAATGATGATGATCATGTAACTTCAGATCAAGTTACTATCGAACCTCGTAGGTAAATCAGAGTGAGATCCGCACCAGAGTGGTACGGTAATCCTGTTCTGGAGGTCATGTTACTTGATCATAACGAGCCTACGAACTATGAGGAAGCGATGATGAGCCCAGATTCCGCGAAATGGCTTGAGGCCATGAAGTCTAAGATGAGATGAGAACAAAGTATAGACTTTGATTGACTTGCCCAATGATCAACGAGCCATTGAGATTAAATGGATCTTCAAGAGGAAGACGGACGATGATAGTAGTGTTACTATCTACAAAGCTAGAATTGTCGCAAAAAAAGGTTTTCGACAAGTTGAAGGTGTTGACTACGATGAGAGTTTCTCACTCGTATCTATGCTTAAGTCTGTCCGAATCATGTTAGCAATTGCCGCATTTTATGAAATCTGGCAAATAGATAAACAAAACTGCATTCCTTAATGGATTTATTAAAGAAGAGTTCTATATGATGCAACCAGAAGGTTTTGTCAATCCTAAAGGTACTAACAAAATATGCAAGCTCCAGCGATCCATCTATGGACTGGTGCAAGCATCTCGGAGTTGGAATATACGCTTTGATAAGTTGATCAAAGCATATAGTTTTATACAGACTTGCGGTGAAGCCTGTATTTACAAGAAAGTGAGTGGGAGCACTACAACATTTCTGATAAGTATATGTGAAAGACATATTGTTGATCGGAGATAATGTAGAATTATTCTGCAAAGCATAAAGGAATGTTTGAAAGGAGTTTTTTCAAAGAAAGACCTCGGTGAAGCTTCTTACACATTGAGCATCAAGATCTATAGAGATAGATCAAGACGCTTGATAAGTTTGTCAATGAGTACATACCTTGACAAGATTTTGAAGTAGTTGAAAATGGAACAGTCAAAGAAGGAGTTCTTGCCTGTGTTACAAAGGTGTGAAGTTGAGTAAGACTCAATACCCGACCACGGAAGAAGATAAAGAGAGAATGAAAGTCATTCCCTATGCCTCAGCCATAGGTTCTATAAAGTATGCCATGCTGTGTACCAGACCTATTGTATACCCAGCCATGAGTTTGGCAAGGGAGTACAATAGTGATCTAGGAGTAGATCACTGGATATTGGTCAAAATTATCCTTAGTGGAATAAGGATATGTTTCTCGATTATGGAGGTGACAAAAGGTTCGTCGTAAAGGGTTACATCGATGCAAGTTTTGACACTGATCCAGATGACTCTAAGTCTCAATCTGGATACATATTGAAAGTGGGAGCAATTAGCTAGAGTAGCTCCATGCAGAGCATTGTTGACATAGAAATTTGCAAAATACTTACGGATCTGAATGTGGCAGACCTGTTGAATAAACTTCTCTCACAAGCAAGACATGATCACACCTCAGTACTCTTTGGGTGTTAATCACATAGCGATGTGAACTAGATTATTGACTCTAGTAAACCCTTTGGGTGTTGGTCACATGTCGATGTGAACTATGGGTGTTAATCACATGGTGATGTGAACTATTGATGTTAAATCACATGGCGATGTGAACTAGATTATTGACTCTAGTGCAAGTGGGAGACTGAAGGAAATATGCCCTAGAGACAATAATAAAGTTATTATTTATTTCCTTATATCATGATAAATGTTTATTATTCATGCTAGAATTGTATTAACCGAAAACATAATACATGTGTGAATACATAGACAAACAGAGTGTCACTAGTATGCCTCTAGTTGACTAGCTCGTTGATCAAAGATGGTTATGTTTCCTAACCATAGACATGATTTGTCATTTGATTAACGGGATCACATCATTAGAAGAATGATGTGATTGACTTGACCCATTCCGTTAGCATAGCACTTGATCATTTAGTTTGTTGCTATTGCTTTCTTCATGACTTATATATGTTCCTATGACTATGCGATTATGCAACTCTCGTTTACCGGAGGAACACTTTGTGTGCTACCAAACGTCAGAACGTAAATGGGTGATTATAAAGGCGCTCTATAGGTGTCTCCGAAGGTACTTGTTGGGTTGGCGTATTTCGAGATTAGGATTTTTCACTCCGATTATCGGAGAGGTATCTCTGGGCCCTCTCGGTAATGCACATCACATAAGCCTTGCAAGCATTGCAACTAATAAGTTAGCTGCGGGATGATCTATTACGGAATGAGTAAAGAGACTTGCCGGTAACGAGATTGAACTAGGTATTGAGATACCGACGATCAAATCTCGGGCAAGTAACATACCGATGACAAAGGGAACAACGTATGTTGTTATGCGGTCTGACCGATAAAAGATCTTCATAGAATATGTAGGAGCCAATATGAGCATCCAGGTTCCGCTATTGGTTATTGACTGGAGACGTGTCTCGGTCATGTCTACATTATTCTCGAACCCGTAGGGTCTGCACGCTTAACATTACGATGACAGTTTCATTATGAGTTTATATATTTTGATGTACCGAAGATTGTTCGGACTCTCGGATATGATCACGGACATGACGAGGAGTCTCGAAATGGTAGAGACATAAAGATCGATATATTGGACGGCTATATTCGGACACCGGAAGTGTTTTGGGTGATTTCGGAGAAAACCGGAGTGCCGGAAGGGTTACCGGAACCCCCCGGGGAAGTATTGGGCCTTAGTGGGCCTGAGGGGAGAGAGAGGGCAGCAGCCCAGGAGGTGGCGCGCCCCCTCCCATGGGGAGTCCAAATTGGACTAGGGGAGGGGGGCGCGGCCCCTCTCCCTCTCCCTCTCCCTCTCTTTCCTTCCCCCTTCTCTCTTCCGAGCTGGACTAGGAAAGGGGAGTCCTACTCCTACTAGGAGGAGGACTCCCCCCCTCCTTGGCGCGCCCCAAGGGCCGGCTGGCCTCTCCCCCTTGCTCCTTTATATATAGGGGCAATGGGGCACCTCTAGACACACAAGTTGATCTTTGTGATCGTTCTCTTAGCCGTGTGCGGTGCCCCCCTCCACCATAATCCTCGATAATATTGTAGCAGTGCTTAGGCGAAGCCCTGCGACGGTAGAACATCAAGATTGTCACCACACCATCGTGCTGACGGAACGCTTCCCCGACACTTTGCTGGATCGGAGTCCGGGGATCGTCATCGAGCTGAACGTGTGCTAGAACTCGGAGGTGTCGTAGTTTCGGTGCTTGATCGGTCGGGCTGTGAAGACGTACGACTACATCAACCGCGTTGTGCTAACGCTTCCGCTTCCGGTCTACGAGGGTACGTAGACAACACTCTCCCCTCTTGTTGCTATGCATCACCATGATCTTGCGTGTGCGTAGGAATTTTTTTGAAATTACTACGTTACCCATCATGCATTGCATACAATAAAGAGACAACCATATGGCTCTTGCCAGTTGCCGATAACTCTGTTACAAAACATGATCATCTCATACAATAAATATAGCATCATGTCTTGACCATATCACATCACAACATGCCCTGCAAAAACAAGTTAGACGTCCTCTACTTTGTTGTTGCAAGTTTTACGTGGCTGCTACGGGCTGAGCAAGAACCGTTCTTACCTACGCATCAAAACAACAATGATAGTTCGTCAAGTCGGTGCTGTTTTAACCTTCTCAAGGACCGGGCGTAGCCACATTTGGTTCAACTAAAGTTGGAGAAACTGACACCCGCCAGCCACCTGTGTGCAAAGCACGTCTGTAGAACCAGTCTCGCGTAAGCATACGCGTAATGTCGGTTCGGGCCGCTTCATCCAACAATACCGCCGAACCAAAGTATGACATGCTGGTAAGCAGTATGACTTGTATCGCCCACAACTCACGTGTGTTCTACTCGTGCATATAACATCCACACATATAACCAGGCTAGGATGCCATTGTTGGGGAACATAGTAATTTCAAAAATTTCCTACGCACACGCAGGATCATGGTGATGCATAGCAACGAGGGGGGAGAGTGTCGTCCATGTACCCTCGTAGACCGTTAAGCGGAAGCGTTATGACAACGCGGTTGATGCAGTCGTACGTCTTCACGATCGACCGATCCTTAGTACTAAACGTACGTCACCTCCGCTTTCAACACACGTTCAGCTCGGTGATGTCCCGCGAACTCACGATCTAGTAGAGCCCGGGGAAGAGTTTCGTCAGCACAACGGTGTGGTGACGATGTTGATGAAGCTACCGCAGCAGGGCTTCGCCTAAACACCGCTACAGTATGACCGAGGTGGATTAATGTAACGCCCCAGATGTAACTTTCCCTATTTGTAATCCAACTCTTGCCGTTTCCGGTGTCAAGTTATATTTATTTCTCGGGTTCGGGTCTTTTTCTCCGTGTGTTATTTTCGTTTTCATGCATCTCATACCATGTCATCATGTGCATTGCATTTGCATACGTGTTCATCTCATGCATTCGAGCATTTTCCCCGTTGTCCGTTTTGCATTCCGGCGCTTCGTTCTCCTCCGGTGGTCATTTCTAGCTTTCTTTCGTGTTTGGGAATTAAACATTTCCGGATTGGACCGAGACTTGCCAAGCGGCCTTGGTTTACTACCGGTAGACCACCTGTCAAGTTTCGTACCTTTTGGACTTCGTTTGATACTCCAACGGTTAACCGAGGGACCGAAAAGGCCTCGTGTGTGTTGCAGCCCAACACCCCCCAAATTCGTTCCAAAATCCACCAAACTCTGCTCCATGTCCTAGATCGTTCGATCACGATCGCCTGGGCGAAAACTGCACCTCATTTGGACTCTCCTAGCTCCACTTATGCCTATATATACACCCCCCCTTTCGGATCTCAGATTCCTCCCCGTCCTCCTCCGAAAAAAAACAGAGATCCAACTCCTCCCGCCGCCGCCGGACACAACCGCCGCCGACGGACATGTCCGGCCTCCCCGTCCGCCACCACGTGTCGGCCTCCTAGTGGCCGCCGCCCGGTCCCCAGTTCGCCGCCGCCCGCGGGCCCGCGAGGCCCGTGCGGGGCCCCCGCGGCCCGATCCGCC
>NC_057806.1:432114259-432116034 GCF_018294505.1 Triticum aestivum
CCGGGCGCGGTCGCCGCCGGCCACCGCCTCCTCCTCACGTCGCCGGCCACCGCCTCCTCCCTAGCCGCCGGCCACCACGGGCCTCAAAGCCGGCGAGGCCCCGGCGATCCTCGGGCTCTGAGAGCCTCGCCCGATCCAGATCCGGTCGCGTGAACAGTAAACCCTAACCCCGATTTTTTTTCTAAGTCCCGAAAATTTTGATCCAAGTTGCTCGGTTCGAGGTCCCCTAACTTTGCAAACGTAGCTCCGTTTTAGGCATATGATATATCAAAATCTTCGCCTCGACATGTACATCATTTCATTCCATCGCATCATTTGTATTTGAGGTCGTCTTGTTGCCCAAAATGCTGTTAGAAGTAGGCTTCGTGAGTAGATTGCAGATCCGTTAGTTCATCTTGGACTTTTGTCATTTTTGCTATGTTTAATTCGTGCATGATATGCCTGTGCCCCTTTGGGATGAATTGTTAAGCATTTTGTCTTCTTTCCAGATGTGCCACCCATGCATTTTTAGGATGTGTGTGTTGTCTTGTGCAAGCTTGTGAAGGGAGGTACTTGAGATTGCTGATTTCAGGGACTTAGTGATTTTCACTAAGTCTGGGATATTTTAGTTCATGATGCTATATGTCCAGCTTGTTTCCTAGTGGTCCGTGCCTCTTTTCAGGATGATCACTAAGGGAGTTTTGATATTTATGTTATGCTCTATCCATCCATGTCTTTGTTTGCATATGTGGAGTGCTCTAGGTTGACTCAATCGAGCTCAACTTTTGCTTCGTTGTTAATCTGGGCAGATCGTCAACTCGTTTGCGATTTCGCCGGTGCTATTGTTAGTGATCCATGCATGCTATGCCTTTGTTCTTACCATATTGGCGCAAGAAGGCACAATATGCTAGCTACACATGGTAAGAACAAAGGCATAGCATGCATGGATCACTAACAATAGCACCGGCGAAATCGCAAACGAGTTGACGATCTGCCCAGATTAACAACGAAGCAAAAGTTGAGCTCGATTGAGTCAACCTAGAGCACTCCACATATGCAAACAAAGACATGGATGGATAGAGCATAACATAAATATCAAAACTCCCTTAGTGATCATCCTCAAAAGAGGCACGGACCACTAGGAAACAAGCTGGACATATAGCATCATGAACTAAAATATCCCAGACTTAGTGAAAATCACTAAGTCCCTGAAATCAGCAATCTCAGGTACCTCCCTTCGCAAGCTTGCACAAGACAACACACACATCCTAAAAATGCATGGGTGGCACCTCTGGAAAGAAGACAAATTTCTTAACAATTCATCCCAAAGGGGCACAGGCATATCATGCACGAATTAAACATAGCAAAAATGACAAAAGTGCAAGATGAACTAACGGATCTGCAATCTACTCACAAAGCCTAATTCTAAGAGCATTTTGGGAAACAAGACGACCTCAACTACAAATGATGCAATGGAATGAAATGATTTACATGTCGAGGCGAAGATTTTGATATATCATATGCCTAAAACGGAGCTACAGTTGCAAAGTTACGGGACCTCGAACAGAGCAACTTGGATCAAAATTTTCGGGACTTAGAAAAAAAATCGGGGTTAGGGTTTACTGTTCACGCGACCGGATCTGGATCGGGCGAGGCTCTCAGAGCCCGAGGATCGCCGGGGCCTCGCCGGCTTTGAGGCCCGTGGTGGCCGGCGGCGAGGGAGGAGGCGGTGGCCGGCGACGTGAGGAGGAGGCGGTGGCCGGCGGCGACGGCGCCCGGGCGGCGGACGGCGGCGG
>NC_057806.1:432117243-432126623 GCF_018294505.1 Triticum aestivum
GACATGTCCGTCGGCGGCGGTTGTGTCCGGCGGCGGCGGGAGGAGTTGGATCTCTTTTTTTTCGGAGGAGGACGGGGAGGAATCTGAGATCCGAAAGGGGGGGGGTGTATATATAGGCATAAGTGGAGCTAGGAGAGTCCAAATAAGGTGCGGTTTTCGCCCACGTGATTGTGATCGAACGATCTAGGACATGGAGCAGAGTTTGGTGGGTTTTGGAACAAATTTGGGGGGTGTTGGGCTGCAACACACACGAGGCCTTTTCGGTCCCTCGGTTAACCGTTGGAGTATCAAACGAAGTCCAAAAGGTACGAAACTTGACAGGTGGTCTACCGGTAGTAAACCAAGGCCGCTTGGCAAGTCTCGGTCCAATCCGAAAATGTTTAGTTCCCAAACACGAAAGAAAGCTAGAAATGACCACCGGAGGAGAACGAAGCGCCGGAATGCAAAACGGACAACGGGGAAAATGCTCGAATGCATGAGATGAACACGTATGCAAATGCAATGCACATGATGACATGGTATGAGATGCATGAAAACGAAAACAACACACGGAGACAAAGACCCGAACCCGAGAAATAAATATAACTTGACACCGGAAACGGCAAGAGTTGGAGTACAAATAGGGAAAGTTACATCTGGGGCGTTACAACACTCCACCACTACGAAAAGATCTCGTCCCGAGATCTAGGACTGAAAGAACTCCGGGTACTCAGAACGGAGTTGATCCTCGCGTTCCCAGGTAGCTTCACGGTCGGAATGGTGTGACCACTTAACTTTGAGAAATTTGATTGACTTGTTGCGAGTCTTGCGTTCAGTCTCTTCAAGAATAGCAACTGGGTGCTCACGATAAGAGAGATCTTCTTGGAGCTCAATGTCCTCGAAGTTAACGATGCGGTCAGGAGTCTTGAAGCACTTTCGAAGCTGAGAGACATGGAACACATCATGAACATTTGCAAAGTTTGAAGGAAGCTCGAGTTGATAGGCGAGGTCGCCTCTCTTGCTAACAATCTTGAAAGGTCCCACGTATCTAGGGGCAAGCTTCCCTTTGATACCTAAGCGACGAGTACCTTTCATGGGAGAGACACGGAGGTAAACATGATCTCCAATCTCAAAAGCCAATTCACGGTGCTTACTATCATAGTAGCACTTCTGGCGGGATTGGGCTGCTTTGAGGTTATCACGAATGACTTTGCACATTTCTTATGCTTCTGTGATTAAGTCATTACCCAGCAGCTGACGTTCACCGGTTTTAGACCAGTTGAGAGGGGTACGGCACTTCCTGCCATACAGAATTTCAAATGGGGCCTTGCCCGAACTTGCTTGAAAGCTGTTGTTGTATGAGAATTCAGCATAAGGAAGACAGTCCTCCCACTTCATGCCGAAGGAGATCACACAAGCCCTGAGCATATCTTCAAGAATTTGGTTGACACGCTCGACTTGACCGCTTGTTTGAGGATGGAAAGCTGTGCTGAAGCGGATGTTGGTGCCCATGGCCTTCTGAAAAGAATCCCAAAACTTGGAGGTAAAGATGCTGCCACGGTCTGAAGATATCACTTGAGGAATACCGTGCAGAGAGACAATGCGAGAGGTATAGAGTTCCGCCAATTGAGCTGCAGTGATCGACTCTTTGATAGGCAGAAAATGAGCCACTTTGGTGAGCTTGTCGATGACAACAAATATAGCATCATTGCCACGCTTGGACTTTGGAAACCCAGTCACGAAGTCCATTTCAATGTGGTCAAACTTCCATTCTGGAATGGCAAGAGGTTGGAGGAGACCAGCTGGCCTTTGGTGTTCTGCCTTCACTCTTCTGCAGACATCACATTCATTCACGAATTGAGCGATCTCGCGCTTCATTCGAGTCCACCAATAAGCTTGCTTGAGGTCCTGATACATCTTCGTACTCCCAGGGTGGATGGAGAGGAGAGAATTGTGAGCCTCGTTCATGATCATTTTACGAAGTTCACCTTTGGGCACAACAATTCGATCCTCGAAGAAGAGAGTGTCCTTGTCATCAAGTCGGTAACACTAGTACTTGGACTGACTCTTTGCAATACCAATCTTCACCTTCTTCACCATATCATCAAGAAGCTGGGCTTGGCGAATCTGGTCTTCCAAGGTAGGAGAAACTTGAAGGTTGGCGAGGAAACCTTGAGGAACAACTTGCAGATTCAGCTTGCGGAAAGCTTCACAAAGCTCGGGTTGATAAGGCTTGAGAATCAGACTATTGCAATATGCTTTTCTGCTCAAAGCGTCAGCAATCACATTGGCCTTGCCTGGAGTATACTCGATACTCGGATTGTACTCTTGAATCATTTCGACCCATCGAGTCTGCCTGAGGTTGAGATTAGGCTGAGTGAAGATGTACTTGAGACTCTTGTGATCAGTGAAAATATCCACTTTCCTTCCCAATAGAAGATGTCTCCAAGTCAACAAAGCGTGCACAACTGCTGCCAACTCGAGATCATGAGTGGGGTAGTTCTTCTCATTAGGCTTCAACTGGCGAGAGGTATAAGCGACAACTTTCTTCTCTTGCATCAGTACAACACCGAGACCTTGGAGAGAGGCATCACAAAAGACCTCGTACGGCTTGGTTTCATCAGGCGGAGTCAGAACTGGAGCAGTGATCAATTTCTCTTTCAAAGTGTTGAAAGCAATATCACACTCCGGAGACCAAACGTACTTGACGTGTTTCTGAAGAAGATTTGAGAGAGGCTTGGCGATCTTAGAAAAGTTTTCAACGAATCTTCTGCAATAGCTTGCGAGACCGAGGAAACTGCGGAGTTGCTTTATGTTCTGAGGAGGTTCCCAATTCACAATTGCAGACACCTTCTCAGGATTCACGGAAATGCCCTTGGCAGAGATGATATGACCAAGATAAAGAACCTCATCGAGCCAAAATTCACACTTGGAGAACTTGGCGTAGAACTGATGTTCCCTGAGCTTGTCAAGAACCAAACGCAAGTGCTTGGCATGATCTTCCTTGTTCTTCGAGAAAACCAGAATGTCGTCGAGATAGACCAAAACAAAGTCATTGGTGTAGGGGCTGAAGATGAAGTTCATCATGCGAGAGAACATCGGAGGAGCGTTGGCGAGGCCAAAAGACATGACGGTGTATTCATATGAACCAAAGCTTGTTCTGAATGCCGTCTTGGGAATATCTTGCTCACGAATACGAATCTGATGATAACCCATACGGAGATCGAGCTTGGAGAATACTTGAGCACCCTTGAGTTGTTCGAACAGCTCATTGATGTTGGGAAGTGGGTATTTGTTCTTGATGGTCTTCTTGTTTACTGGACGGTAATCAACACAAAGTCGACTCGATCCATCCTTCTTCTTCACAAAAAGAACACCACAACCCCACGAAGAAGTACTAGGCCGAATGAGACCCAATCTTTCTTGCTCATCGAGTTGTTTCTTCAGCTCCTTCAACTCTTCAGGTCCGAGCTTGTAAGGATGTTTGCACACAGGTTCCGTGCCAGGCTCAAGTTCAATAACGAATTCAACTGGCCGGTGCGGAGGCATTCCTGGGAGCTCTTCTGGAAAGACGTCTTGATATTCGCAAACGACAGGAATTTGAGAGATGGCATCCAATTCACCCTTCTCATTGAGAGAAAACAACCGGATGGTATTATCCCGAGCGGCAAAGACAATGACATCCTCAGACGAATGAGTCAGTTGAATCTGCCTGGCTGCACAATCAAGCTGAGCTTTATGCTTAGAGAGCCAGTCCATCCCGAGAATAAGATCGATATCCGAGTTGCCAAGAACCGTAGGAGAAGCCAAGAACTTGTAGTCACCCAGAGTGATAGAAACATCCGGAACGATGGAGTTAGCCTGCATGCGCTTACCAGGAGAGACAACTGCTAAAGGACTAGGCAAAACTTGTGAAACCAATTCATGCCTATTTGTAAACGGTCTCGAGATGAAGCAATGCGATGCACCAGTGTCAAAAAGAACTTTTGCAGGAGTATCATTAACAGGAAGGTTACCCATGATCACATCTGACGAGACCTCTGCCTGAGCTGCATTCCTCAAATTGACCTTGGCGTGCTTGGGGTTATGCTTGACCACAGCTGTACTTGCCGATCTAACGGGAGGAGGAGGAGGAAGACGCCTCTGGTTGGTACACTTGTTGGCATAGTGACCCTTCTGTTGGCACTTGTTGCACGTGACCTCTGAAAGCGGACGGTGATACGGAGCACTCGGTCTTGGAGGTTGCGACGAAGAGTTGTTCTGAAAACCTGGGTTGGGTGGGTGGGAGAAACCACTGCCTCCTTTGCTCTTCTGCTGAAACGGCTGACGGAACGGAGGAGGAGGAAGCCAATACTTCTGCTTCTTGGCCACTTGAGTAGAGGAAGAAGGAGTAACATCTCTGGCACGCTTCCTGGAAGCATCACACCTCAACTGAGCAGCCTCTTGTTTTAGTGCCATGTTGTAGAACTCATCGTATCTCAACGGCTCAAAGAGGACAAGAGCGAGCTGAATTTCCTCACGAAGACCACCCCTGAACAGATAGATCATGCTCTTCTCATCAGGAACATCCTGCTTGGCAAAACGGGCGAGCTTCTGGAACAACTTGTTGTAGTCATAGACAGACAAAGAGCCTTGATTCAGATTGCAGAATTCCTGACGCTTACTCTCAACCACACTTTGAGGGATGTGATGAGCGCGGAAATCTTGACGGAAATCGTCCCAAGTGATAACACGTCCACCTCTGGAATCCTTGTACTGCTGGAACCACTCTGCAGCCTGATCTTTGAGCTGGAAAGAAGCGAACTTGACGAAATCTTCAGGCCTGACGTTGCTGCATTCAAAATGCTTGCCCAGATCCACTAGCCAATCGTCAGCATCGGTAGCCTCAACACAACCGCTGGACGTCTTTGGGCCATTTGCGAGGAACTGGTTCAGTGTAGCAAAATGGTGCTGATTGTTTCCTTGATTCCCCTGACTGCCTTGATTCCGCTCTTCGAGGATTTGCATGATCAACTGTGTATTTGCATTAGTAGCGGCCATCACAGCTTGCCATGCTTCCGGAGGAGGCGGAGGTGGAGGCGGATCAGGATTCGGAGTCGTGCGCGTTGGAGGAGCCATCCTGAAGGGGTTGACCACCATTAGCACATTGATAGACAACAATATAGAAGCTGAATCCAACGGAATGAAAATTGCAACATATAGTCTTCACATCCGAACAAAATGAACGAATGCATTCCTCTTCAAATGGTTACATATCCATAAATTGAGAAGCCACGTAGAATTAAGGTAGAGAAATAAATCAACAAGGTACGGATCAAGAACGAATAATCGGTAAGAAATCCCAATCTCAAACCAATATCCGTGGAAGAAGAACTAGAGCTACTAGAATTTCCACCTATGAAACTCCCGAACCTTTCCGGTTATGCAATCAGGTGTTGGGGATACAGGGGAAGCATAATATCTCACCCAAACTAGCAAATCCTACATCCAGCTGTATCCATCCTTCAACACATAACCAAGAAAACTTCGGAAAACATCTACCTCAACCTTCGAAAAGCATCCGTTATACAAGTTATGGCGATACTCCCGAACTCCCGCCCCAGTACTGGGTGGCGTCGAGGTTATCTCACCAACGAACTGCATAAAAGAGATTTCCGATGTCGCGCACATATCTCAAGTATACCAGAATTGCAACGATAAAATTGTGACGACAACACCTCGGAGCTCAACTCCCCGGGACACTGCCACAACCCCTAAAGACAGGAGGCACCAAGAACAATGTTCTCGTCACAAAACCATCGGAACAAATCCAAAATACTCGCGTGATCCTAAAAAAAATTTGTGAAATTTGAGAAGAGAAGAGTCAAAACTCTACGTCAGGATGCCTTACCAGAGCGATGAGGAGGCTGGGAAGTAAAAAGAATTCCTAAGCTCTCCGATATATAATTCCTAAGGACTCAAAACATTTTTTTTCTAGACACAACTCGGCTGCTAAAAACGATCAAGCAATGGGGGCTCCTAAGGTCGGGGAAGGCTCTGATTACCAACTTGTAACGCCCTCGATGCGGCTATAGCTCCCACGTGTCGAGGCACGACTTAGAGACATAACCGCATTGAAAGCAATGTCGCAAGTCAGGCAATCATTACAACATCCCATGTAATAAATAATAAAAGGGGGAGATAACATAGTTGGCTTACACTCGCCACGTCACATCAGAGTACATAAATAACATCCATCAAACAAACACTCATGGCCCGACTACGGCGCCAAAATAGAAAAGAACCCAACGTGCGACAAGGCCCTGAATCGATCCCCAACTAGGCACCACTACTGATCATCGGGAAAGGAAACATAATAACGCTGAGAGTCCTCGTCGAACTCCCACTTGAGCTCGTACTCGTCACCTGGACCTGCATCTGGAGTTATAGTATCTGTAAGCCACAGGGACTCAGCAATCTCGCACCCTCGCGATCAAAACTATTTAAGCTCATAGGAATGGATAAGGCAAATATATGTGGAGCTGCAGCAAGCGACTAGCATATGTGGTGGCTAACTTATACGCAAAAGAGAGCGAGAAGAGAAGGCGAAGCACAAGCGAGAAGCTAAAGGAACATCCTGCGCAAGCATAACTCCAACACCGTGTCCACTTCCCGGACTCCGCCGAGAAGGGGCCATCACGGTAACACACACGGTTGATTCATTTTAATTAAGTTTAGTTCAAGTAATCTACAACCGGACATTAACAAATTCCCATCTGCCCATAACCGCGGGCACGACTTTCGAAAGTTCAATCCCTGCAGGGGAGTCCCAACTTAGCCCATGACAAGCTCTCACGGTCAACGAAGGAATAGACCTCCTCCCAAGACGTTCCGATCAGACTCGGTATCTCGGTAACTCAAGACACTTCGACAGGTTAAAACAAGACCAGCAACACCGCCCAAATGTGCCGACAAATCCCGATAGGAGCTGCACATATCTCTTTCTCAGGGCACACTCAGATTGTCCTAGGTACGGGTAGGCCAGCCCAGAGTTGCCCTTGGTGGCCACCGGTAGCTGACAGGTGGACCAACACTCAGAGGAGCACTGGCCCGGGGGGGGGGGTAAAATAAGATGACCTTTGAGTCTGCAGAACCCAAAGGAAAGAAAAAGCTAGGTGGCAAATGGTAAAACCAAGGTTGCGCATTGCTGGACAAGCTTTAATCAAGACGAAATATCAAGGGGTTCCCATTATAACCCAACCGCGTAAGGGACGCAACAATCCGGGAACATAACACCGATATGACGGAAACTAGGGCGGTAAGAGTGGAACAAAACACTAGGCGAGAGGCCGAGCCTTCCACCCTTTACCAAGTATATAGATGCATTAAGACAACATAGCAATATAATGATATCCCAACAAGTAAAATAAATGTTCCAACAAGGAACAGCTCCAATCTTCACCTGCAACTAACAACGCTATAAGAAGGGCTGAGCAAAGCGGTAACATAGCCAATCAATGGTTTGCTAGGACAATGGTGGGTTAGAGGTTCAACATGGCAATTGGGAGGCTGACAAGCAAAAGGTAGGCATCCTAGCAGTGGCAAAGCAAAAGAGCGAGCAAACTAGCATAGCAAAGATAGTAGTGATTTCGAGGGTATGATCATCTTGCCTGCACAGTTGTCAGAGTTGACTGGATCCTCACAAGCAAACTCAACGGGCTCCTCGGTAGCGAACTCGTCTCCCGGCTCTACCCAACAAGACAAACAAGCAACAAGGATACAATCAACCACGGGCAAGACCAAGCAATATGATGAAATGACGATATGCTATGCGGGATGCGATGCGGGATGCAAAATGCAAGATATGACAGGAAATGCATGAACCTGGCATCAACTTGGAAAACCAAGTGTGCCACTGGATAGAGGGGATGAAATCGCTTGAAAACGATATAAAGATCATTGGAATCGGAGCTACGGTTTGGAAATGGCGAGCGTTTTACGAAACGAACCGATCTGCGATATACAGCAAGTAGGCTCCTAAATGCAACGAAATGAACATGCTACAACCACCAAACATGAAAACAAAATACATGGCAGTGATGTACACAAGATGGTTAACAAAACACTAGCACTGAGCCATAGGCAAATTCATCCATTAAGGGGTTCAAACAAGCATGGCAAAAATGAATATGCAAAACAGATTCCAGACTTAGTGAAATTAACACTAGCCTGAAATTTCAGATCACGATGCTCTCTTCGGAGCAGCAAAACAACATGATAGATGACCTGAGCATGACAAGTAAGAACATGGCATGGAGCTACTCAACAAGCTTAACAAAACACCCAAAGTGACCTGGGGCCAAAAGGGATCACAAAATATATTAACGGGCACACGAACATAGCTAAAACACAATCAGTTTTCAGACAGTGAAAACTGAGACATGCAGAAATTTAACTCGCGAAGGCATGTAAACGAGCTCGATGCACTCACTACGGTGCAAGTCATGGCAAGGAAAGCATATAGCCAGCAAGAAGGCACAATACGCTAGCTACACATGGCAATAACAAAGGCATAGCATGCATGGATCACTAACAATAGCACCGGCGAAATCGCAAACGAGTTGACGATCTGCCCAGATTAACAACGAAGCAAAAGTTGAGCTCGATTGAGTCAACCTAGAGCACTCCACATATGCAAACAAAGACATGGATGGATAGAGCATAACATAAATATCAAAACTCCCTTACTGATCATCCTCAAAAGAGGCACGGAACACTAGGAAACAAGCTGGACATATAGCATCATGAACTAAAATATCCCAGACTTAGTGAAAATCACTAAGTCCCTGAAATCAGCAATCTCAGGTACCTACCTTCGCAAGCTTGCACAACACAACACACACATCCTAAAAATGCATGGGTGGCACCTCTGGAAAGAAGACAAAATGCTTAACAATTCATCGCAAAGGGGCACAGGCATGTCATGCACGAATTAAACATAGCAAAAATGACAAAAGTGCAAGATGAACTAACGGATCTGCAATCTACTCACGAAGCCTACTTCTAACAGCATTTTGGGAAACAAGACGACCTCAAATACAAATGATGCAATGGAATGAAATGATGCACATGTCGAGGCCAAGATTTTGATATATCATATGCCTAAAACGGAACTACGGTTGCAAAGTTACGGGACCTCGAACAGAGCAACTTGGATCAAAATTTTCGGGACTTAGAAAAAAAATCGGGGGTTAGGGTTTACTGTTCACGCGACCGGATCTGGATCGGGCGAGGCTCTCAGAGCCCGAGGATCGCCGGGGCCTCGCCGGCTTTGAGGCCCGTGGTGGCCGGCGGCGAGGGAGGAGGCGGTGGCCGGCGACGTGAGGAGGAGGCGGTGGCCGGCGGCGACGGCGCCCGGGCGG
>NC_057806.1:432127137-432127891 GCF_018294505.1 Triticum aestivum
CACTAGGAGGCCGACACGTGGCGGCGGACGGGGAGGCCGGGCATGTCCGTCGGCGGCGGTTGTGTCCGGCGGCGGCGGGAGGAGTTGGATCTCTTTTTTTTCGGAGGAGGACGGGGAGGAATCTGAGATCCGAAAGGGGGGGTGTATATATAGGCATAAGTGGAGCTAGGAGAGTCCAAATGAGGTGCGGTTTTCGCCCACGCGATCGTGATCGAACGATCTAGGACATGGAGCAGAGTTTGGTGGGTTTTGGAACAAATTTGGGGGGTGTTGGGCTGCAACACACACGAGGCCTTTTCGGTCCCTCGGTTAACCGTTGGAGTACCAAACGAAGTCCGAAAGGTACGAAACTTGACAGGTGGTCTACCGGTAGTAAACCAAGGACGCTTGACAAGTCTCGGTCCAATCCGGAAATGTTTAATTCTCAAACACAAAAAAAAGCTAGAAATGACCACCGGAGGAGAACGAAGCGCCGGAATGCAAAACGGACAACGGGGAAAATGCTCGAATGCATGAGAAGAACACGTATGCAAATGCAATGCACATGATGACATGGTATGAGATGCATGAAAACGAAAACAACACACGGAGACAAAGACCCGAACCTGAGAAATAAATATAACTTGACACCGGAAACGGCAAGAGTTGGAGTACAAATAGGGAAAGTTACATCTGGGGCGTTACAACACTCCACCACTACGAAAAGATCTCGTCCCGAGATCTAGGACTGAAAGAACTCCGGGTACTCAGAACG
>NC_057806.1:432128066-432128925 GCF_018294505.1 Triticum aestivum
AGAACGGATTCCGACCGTGAAGCTACCTGGGAACGCGAGGATCACCTCCGTTCTGAGTACTCGGAGTTCTTTCAGTCCTAGATCTCGGGACGAGATCTTTTCGTAGTGGTGGAGTGTTGTAACGCCCCAGATGTAACTTTCCCTATTTGTACTCCAACTCTTGCCGTTTCCGGTGTCAAGTTATATTTATTTCTCAGGTTCGGGTCTTTGTCTCCGTGTGTTGTTTTAGTTTTCATGCATCTCATACCATGTCATCATCTGCATTGCATTTGCATACGTGTTCATCTCATGCATTCGAGCATTTTCCCCGTTGTCCGTTTCGCATTCCGGCGCTTCGTTCTCCTCCGGTGGTCATTTCTAGCTTTCTTTCGTGTTTGGGAATTAAACATTTCCGGATTGGACCGAGACTTGCCAAAAGGCCTTGGTTTACTACCGGTAGACCACCTGTCAAGTTTCGTACCTTTTGGACTTCGTTTGATACTCCAACGGTTAACCGAGGGACCGAAAAGGCCTCGTGTGTGTTGCAGCCCAACACCCCCGAAATTTGTTCCAAAACCCACCAAACTCTGCTTCATGTCCTAGATCGTTCGATCACGATCACGTGGGCGAAAACCGCACCTCATTTGGACTCTCCTAGCTCCACTTATGCCTATATATACACCCCCCCTTTCGGATCTCAGATTCCTCCCCGTCCTCCTCCGAAAAAAAAGAGATCCAACTCCTCCCGCCGCCGCCGGACACAACCGCCGCCGACGGACATGTCCGGCCTCCCCGTCCGCCGCCACGTGTCGGCCTCCTAGTGGCCGTCGCCCGGTCCCCAGTTCGCCGCCGCCCGCGGGCCCGCGAGGCCCGTGCGGGG
>NC_057806.1:432129474-432135880 GCF_018294505.1 Triticum aestivum
ACCTTGCCGTCGCCGCCGGCCACCGCCTCCTCCTCACGTCGCCGGCCACCGCCTCCTCCCTCGCCGCCGGCCACCACGGGCCTCAAAGCCGGCGAGGCCCCAGCGATCCTCGGGCTCTGAGAGCCTCGCCCGATCCAGATCCGGTCGCGTGAACAGTAAACCCTAACCCCCGATTTTTTTTCTAAGTCCCGAAAATTTTGATCCAAGTTGCTCTGTTCGAGGTCCCGTAACTTTGCAACCGTAGTTCCGTTTTAGGCATATGATATATCAAAATCTTGGCCTCGACATGTGCATCATTTCATTCCATTGCGTCATTTGTATTTGAGGTCGTCTTGTTTCCCAAAATGCTGTTAGAAGTAGGCTTCGTGAGTAGATTGCAGATCCGTTAGTTCATCTTGCACTTTTGTCATTTTTGCTATGTTTAATTCGTGCATGATATGCCTGTGCCCCTTTGGGATGAATTGTTAAGCATTTTGTACTCTTTCCAGAGGTGCCACCCATGCATTTTTAGGATGTGTGTGTTGTCTTGTGCAAGCTTGCGAAGGGGGGTACCTAAGATTGCTGATTTCAGGGACTTAGTGATTTTCACTAAGTCTGGGATATTTTAGTTCATGATGCTATATGTCCAGCTTGTTTCCTAGTGGTCCGTGCCTCGTTTGAGGATGATCAGTAAGGGAGTTTTGATATTTATGTTATGCTCTATCAATCCATGTCTTTGTTTGCATATGTGGAGTGCTCTAGGTTGACTCAATCGAGCTCAACTTTTGCTTCGTTGTTAATCTGGGCAGATCGTCAACTCGTTTGCGATTTCGCCGGTGCTATTGTTAGTGATCCATGCATGCTATGCCTTTGTTCTTGCCATGTGTAGCTAGCATATTGTGCCTTCTTGTTGGCTATATGCTTTCCTTGCCATGACTTGCACCGTACTGAGTGCATCGAGCTCGTTTACATGCCTTCGCGAGTTAAATTTCTGCATGTCTCAGTTTTCACCAAGTCTGAAAACTGATTGTGTTTTAGCTATGTTCGTGTGCCCGTTAATATATTTTGTGATCCCTTTGGGCCCCAGGTCACTTTGGGTGTTTTGTTAAGCTTGTTGAGTAGCTCCATGCCATTTTCTTAGTTGTCATGTTCAGGTCATCTATCATGTTGTTTTGCTGCTCCGAAGAGAGCATCGTGATCTGAAATTTCAGGCTAGTGTTAATTTCACTAAGTCTGGAATCTGTTTTGCATATTCATTTTTGCCATGCTTGTTTGAACCTCTTAATGGATGAGTTTGCCTATGGCTCAGTGCTAGTGTTTTGTTAACCATCTTGTGTACATCACTGCCATGTATTTTGTTTTCATGTTTGGTGGCTGTAGCATGTTCATTTCGTTGCATTTAGGAGCCTACTTGCTGTATATCGCAGATCGGTTCGTTTCGTAAAACGCTCGCCATTTCCAAACCGTAGCTCCGATTCCAATGATCTTTATATCGTTTTCAAGCGATTTCATCCCCTCTATCCAGTGGCACACTTGGTTTTCCAAGTTGATGCCAGGTTCATGCATTTCCTGTCATATCTTGCATTTTGCATCCCGCATCGCATCCCGCATAGCATATCGTCATTTCATCATATTGCTTGGTCTTGCCCGTGGTTGATTGTATCCTTGTTGCTTGTTTGTCTTGTTGGGTAGAGCCGGGAGACGAGTTCGCTACCAAGGAGCCCGTTGAGTTTGCTTGTGAGGATCCAGTCAACTCTGACAACTGTGCAGGCAAGATGATCATACCCTCGAAATCACTACTATCTTTGATATGCTAGTTTGCTCGCTCTTTTGCTTTGCCACTGCTAGGATGCCTACCTTTTGCTTGTCATCCTCCCAATTGCCATGTTGAACCTCTAACCCACCATTGTCC
This sequence comes from Triticum aestivum, assembly GCF_018294505.1. Taxonomy (NCBI): domain Eukaryota; kingdom Viridiplantae; phylum Streptophyta; class Magnoliopsida; order Poales; family Poaceae; genus Triticum; species Triticum aestivum. Next base: position 432,131,366 of record NC_057806.1, read on the forward strand.
TAACAAACCGTTGATTGGCTATGTTACCGCTTTGCTCAGCCCTTCTTATAGCGTTGTTAGTTGCAGGTGAAGATTGGAGCCGTTCATTGTTGGAACATTTATTTTACTTGTTGGGATATCATTATATTGCTATGTTGTCTTAATGCATCTATATACTTGGTAAAGGGTGGAAGGCTCGGCCTCTCGCCTAGTGTTTTGTTCCACTCTTGCCGCCCTAGTTTCCGTCATATCGGTGTTATGTTCCCGGATTGTTGCGTCCCTTACGCGGTTGGGTTATAATGGGAACCCCTTGATATTTCGTCTTGATTAAAGCTTGTCCAGCAATGCCCAACCTTGGTTTTACCATTTGCCACCTAGCCTTTTCTTTCCCTTGGGTTCTGCAGACTCAAAGGTCATCTTATTCCCCCCCCCCCCGGGCCAGTGCTCCTCTGAGTGTTGGTCCACCTGTCAGTTACCGGTGGCCACCAGGGGCAACTCTGGGCTGGCCTACCCGTACCTAGGAAAATCAGAGTGTGCCCTGAGAAAGAGATATGTGCAGCTCCTATCGGGATTTGTCGGCACATTCGGGCGGTGTTGCTGGTCTTGTTTTAACCTGTCGAAGTGTCTTGAGTTACCGAGATACCGAGTCTGATCGGAACGTCTTGGGAGGAGGTCTATTCCTTCGTTGACCGTGAGAGCTTGTCATGGGCTAAGTTGGGACTCCCCTGCAGGGATTGAACTTTCGAAAGCCGTGCCCGCGGTTATGGGCAGATGGGAATTTGTTAATGTCCGGTTGTAGATTACTTGAACTAAACTTAATTAAAATGAATCAACCGTGTGTGTTACCGTGATGGCCCCTTCTCGGCGGAGTCCGGGAAGTGGACACGGTGTTGGAGTTATGCTTGCGCAGGATGTTCCTTTAGCTTCTCGCTCGTGCTTCGCCTTCTCTTCTCGCTCTCTTTTGCGTATAAGTTAGCCACCACATATGCTAGTCGCTTGCTGCAGCTCTACATATATTTGCCTTATCCATTCCTATGAGCTTAAATAGTTTTGATCGCAAGGGTGCGAGATTGATGAGTCCTTGTGGCTCACAGATACTATAACTCCAGATGCAGGTCTAGGTGATTTCGATCTAGGTGACGAGTACGAGCTCAAGTGGGAGTTCGACGAGGACTCTCAGCGTTATTATGTTTCCTTTCCCGATGATCAGTAGTGGTGCCTAGTTGGGGATCGATTCAGGGCCTTGTCGCACATTGGGTTCTTTTCTATTTTGGCGCCGTAGTCGGGCCATGAGTGTTTGTTTGATGGATGTTACTTATGTACTCTGATGTGACGTGGAGAGTGTAAGCCAACTATGTTATCTCCCCCTTTTATTATGTATTACATGGGATGTTGTAATGATTGCCTGACTTGCGACATTGCTTTCAATGCGGTTATGTCTCTAAGTCGTGCCTCGACACGTGGGAGCTATAGCCGCATCGAGGGCGTTACAAGTTGGTCTCGACGACATTCTGGTTTTCTCGAAGAACAAGGAAGATCATGCCAAGCACTTGCGTTTGGTTCTTGACAAGCTCAGGGAACATCAGTTCTACGCCAAGTTCTCCAAGTGTGAATTTTGGCTCGATGAGGTTCTTTATCTTGGTCATATCATCTCTGCCAAGGGCATTTCCGTGAATCCTGAGAAGGTGTCTGCAATTGTGAATTGGGAACCTCCTCAGAACGTAAAGCAACTCCGCAGTTTCCTCGGTCTCACAAGCTATTGCAGAAGATTCGTTGAAAACTTTTCTAAGATCGCCAAGCCTCTCTCAAATCTTCTTCAGAAACACGTCAAGTACGTTTGGTCTCCGGAGGTGATATTGCTTTCAACACTTTGAAAGAGAAATTGATCACTGCTCCAGTTCTGACTCCGCCTGATGAAACCAAGCCGTACGAGGTCTTTTGTGATGCCTCTCTCCAAGGTCTCGGTGTTGTACTGATGCAAGAGAAGAAAGTTGTCGCTTATACCTCTCGCCAGTTGAAGCCTAATGAGAAGAACTACCCCACTCATGATCTCGAGTTGGCGGCAGTTGTGCACGCTTTGTTGACTTGGAGACATCTTCTATTGGGAAGGAAAGTGGATATTTTCACTGATCACAAGAGTCTCAAGTACATCTTCACTCAGCCTAATCTCAACCTCAGGCAGACTCGATGGGTCGAAATGATTCAAGAGTACAATCCGAGTATCGAGTATACTCCAGGCAAGGCCAATGTGATTGCTGACGCTTTGAGCAGAAAAGCATATTGCAACAGTCTGATTCTCAAGCCTTATCAACCCGAGCTTTGTGAAGCTTTCCGCAAGCTGAATCTGCAAGTTGTTCCTCAAGGTTTCCTCGCCAACCTTCAAGTTTCTCCTACCTTGGAAGACCAGATTCGCCAAGCCCAGCTTCTTGATGATATGGTGAAGAAGGTGAAGATTGGTATTGCAAAGAGTCAGTCCAAGTACAAGTGTTACCGACTTGATGACAAGGACACTCTCTTCTTCGAGGATCGAATTGTTGTGCCCAAAGGTGAACTTCGTAAAATGATCATGAACGAGGCTCACAATTCTCTCCTCTCCATCCACCCTGGGAGTACGAAGATGTATCAGGACCTCAAGCAAGCTTATTGGTGGACTCGAATGAAGCACGAGATCGCTCAATTCGTGAATGAATGTGATGTCTGCAGAAGAGTGAAGGCAGAACACCAAAGGCCAGCTGGTCTCCTCCAACCTCTTGCCATTCCAGAATGGAAGTTTGACCACATTGAAATGGACTTCGTGACTGGGTTTCCAAAGTCCAAGCGTGGCAATGATGCTATATTTGTTGTCATCGACAAGCTCACCAAAGTGGCTCATTTTCTGCCTATCAAAGAGTCGATCACTGCAGCTCAATTGGCGGAACTCTATACCTCTCGCATTGTCTCTCTGCACGGTATTCCTCAAGTGATATCTTCAGACCGTGGCAGCATCTTTACCTCCAAGTTTTGGGATTCTTTTCAGAAAGCCATGGGCACCAACATCCGCTTCAGCACAGCTTTCCATCCTCAAACAAGCGGTCAAGTCGAGCGTGTCAACCAAATTCTTGAAGATATGCTCAGGGCTTGTGTGATCTCCTTCGGCATGAAGTGGGAGGACTGTCTTCCTTATGCTGAATTCTCATACAACAACAGCTTTCAAGCAAGTTCGGGCAAGGCCCCATTTGAAATTCTGTATGGCAGGAAGTGCCGTACCCCTCTCAACTGGTCTGAAACCGGTGAACGTCAGCTGCTGGGTAATGACTTAATCACAGAAGCAGAAGAAATGTGCAAAGTCATTCGTGATAACCTCAAAGCAGCCCAATCCCGCCAGAAGTGCTACTATGATAGTAAGCACCGTGAATTGGCTTTCGAGATCGGAGATCATGTTTACCTCCGCGTCTCTCCCATGAAAGGTACTCGTCGCTTCGGTGTCAAAGGGAAGCTTGCCCCTAGATACGTGGGACCTTTCAAGATTGTTAGCAAGAGAGGCGACCTCGCCTATCAACTCGAGCTTCCTTCAAACTTTGCAAATGTTCATGGTGTGTTCCATGTCTCTCAGCTTCGAAAGTGCTTCAAGACTCTTGACCGCACCGTCAACTTCGAGGACATTGAGCTCCAAGAAGATATCTCTTATCATGAGCACCCAGTTGCTATTCTTGAAGAGACTGAACGCAAGACTCGCAACAAGTCAATCAAATTTCTCAAAGTTAAGTGGTCACACCATTCCGACCGTGAAGCTACCTGGGAACGCGAGGATCACCTCCGTTCTGAGTACCCGGAGTTCTTTCAGTCCTAGATCTCGGGACGAGATCTTTTCGTAGTGGTGGAGTGTTGTAACGCCCCAGATGTAACTTTCCCTATTTGTACTCCAACTCTTGTCGTTTCCGGTGTCAAGTTATATTTATTTCTCGGGTTCGGGTCTTTGTCTCCGTGTGTTGTTTTCGTTTTCATGCATCTCATACCATGTCATCATGTGCATTGCATTTGCATACGTGTTCATCTCATGCATTCGAGCATTTTCCCCGTTGTCCGTTTTGCATTCCGGCGCTTCGTTCTCCTCCGGTGGTCATTTTTAGCTTTCTTTCATGTTTGGGAATTAAAAATTTCCGGATTGGACCGAGACTTGCCAAGCGGCCTTGGCTTACTACCGGTAGACCACCTGTCAAGTTTCGTACCTTTTGGACTTCGTTTGATACTCCAACGGTTAACCGAGGGACCGAAAAGGCCTCGTGTGTGTTGCAGCCCAACACCCCCCAAATTTGTTCCAAAACCCACCAAACTCTGCTCTATGTCCTAGATCGTTCGATCACGATCGCGTGGGCGAAAACCGCACCTCATTTGGACTCTCCTAGCTCCACTTATGCCTATATATACACCCCCCTTTCGGATCTCAGATTCCTCCCCGTCCTCCTCCGAAAAAAAAGAGATCCAACTCCTCCCGCCGCCGCCGGACACAACCGCCGCCGACGGACATGTCCGGCCTCCCCGTCCGCCGCCACGTGT
>NC_057806.1:432136651-432141412 GCF_018294505.1 Triticum aestivum
CGCCCGGCCGCTCCCCGTCGCCGTCCGCCGCCCGGGCGCCGTCGCCGCCGGCCACAGCCTCCTCCTCACGTCGCCGGCCACCGCCTCCTCCCTCGCCGCCGGCCACCACGGGCCTCAAAGCCGGCGAGGCCCCGGCGATCCTCGGGCTCTGAGAGCCTCGCCCGATCCAGATCCGGTCGCGTGAACAGTAAACCCTAACCCCGATTTTTTTTCTAAGTCCCGAAAATTTTGATCCAAGTTGCTCTGTTCGAGGTCCCGTAACTTTGCAACCGTAGCTCTGTTTTAGGCATATGATATATCAGAATCTTCGCCTCGACATGTACATCACTTCATTCCATTGCATCATTTGTATTTGAGGTCGTCTTGTTGCCCAAAATGCTGTTATAAGTAGGCTTCGTGAGTAGATTGCAGATCCGTTAGTTCATCTTGCACTTTTGTCATTTTTGCTATGTTTAATTCGTGCATGATATGCCTGTGCCCCTTTGGCATGAATTGTTAAGCATTTTGTCTTCTTTCCAGAGGTGCCACCCATGCATTTTTAGGATGTGTGTGTTGTCTTGTGCAAGCTTGCGAAGGGAGGTACCTGAGATTGCTGATTTCAGGGACTTAGTGATTTTCACCAAGTCTGGGATATTTTAGTTCATGATGCTATATGTCCAGCTTGTTTCCTAGTGGTTCGTGCCTCTTTTCAGGATGATCAGTAAGGGAGTTTTGATATTTATGTTATGCTCTATCCATCCATGTCTTTGTTTGCATATGTGGAGTGCTATAGGTTGACTCAATCGAGCTCAACTTTTGCTTCGTTGTTAATCTGGGCAGATCGTCAACTCGTTTGCGATTTCGCCGGTGCTATTGTTAGTGATCCATGCATGCTATGCCTTTGTTCTTGCCATGTGTAGCTAGCATATTGTGCCTTCTTGCTGGCTATATGCTTTACTTGCCATGACTTGCACCGTAGTGAGTGCATCGAGCTCGTTTACATGCCTTCGCGAGTTAAATTTCTGCATGTCTCAGTTTTCACTAAGTCTGAAAACTGATTGTGTTTTAGCTATGTTCGTGTGCCCGTTAATATATTTTGTGATCCCTTTTGGCCCCAGGTCACTTTGGGTGTTTTGTTAAGCTTGTTGAGTAGCTCCATGCCGTGTTCTTACTTGTCATGTTCAGGTCATCTATCATGTTGTTTTGCTGCTCCGAAGAGAGCATCGTGATCTGAAATTTCAGGCTAGTGTTAATTTCACTAAGTCTGGAATCTATTTTGCATATTCATTTTTGCCATGCTTGTTTGAACCTCTTAATGGATGAATTTGCCTATGGCTCAGTGCTAGTGTTTTGTTAACCATCTTGTGTATATCACTGCCATGTATTTTGTTTTCATGTTTGGTGGCTGTAGCATGTTCATTTCGTTGCATTTAGGAGCCTACTTGCTGTATATCGCAGATCGGTTCGTTTCGTAAAACGCTCGCCATTTCCAAACCGTAGCTCCGATTCCAATGATCTTTATATCGTTTTCAAGCTATTTCATCCCCTCTATCCAGTGGCACACTTGGTTTTCCAAGTTGATGCCAGGTTCATGCATTTCCTGTCATATCTTGCATTTTGCATCCCGCATCGCATCCCGCATAGCATATAGTCATTTCATCATATTGCTTGGTCTTGCCCGTGGTTGATTGTATCCTTGTTGCTTGTTTGTCTTGTTGGGTAGAGCCGGGAGACGAGTTCGCTACCGAGGAGCCCGTTGAGTTTGCTTGTGAGGATCCAGTCAACTCTGACAACTGTGCAGGCAAGATGATCATACCCTCGAAATCACTACTATCTTTGCTATGCTAGTTTGCTCGCTCTTTTGCTTTGCCACTGCTATGATGCCTACCTTTTGCTTGTCAGCCTCCCAATTGCCATGTTGAACCTCTAACCCACCATTGTCCTAGCAAACCGTTGATTGGCTATGTTACTGCTTTGCTCAGCCCTTCTTATAGCGTTGTTAGTTGCAGGTGAAGATTGGAGCCGTTCCTTGTTGGAACATTTATTTTACTTGTTGGGATATCATTATATTGCTATGTTGTCTTAATGCATCTATATACTTGGTAAAGGGTGGAAGGCTCGGCCTCTCGCCTAGTGTTTTGTTCCACTCTTGCCGCCCTAGTTTCCGTCATATCGGTGTTATGTTCCCGCATTGTTGCGTCCCTTACGCGGTTGGGTTATAATGGGAACCCCTTGATATTTCGTCTTGATTAAAGCTTGTCCAGCAATGCCCAACCTTGGTTTTACCATTTGCCACCTAGCCTTTTCTTTCCTTTGGGTTCTGCAGACTCAAAGGTCATCTTATTTTACCCCCCCCCCCCGGGCCAGTGCTCCTCTGAGTGTTGGTCCACCTGTCAGCTACCGGTGGCCACCAAGGGCAACTCTGGGCTGGCCTACCCGTACCTAGGACAATCTGAGTGTGACCTAAGAAAGAGATATGTGCAGCTCCTATCGGGATTTCGGGATTTGTCGGCAAATTCGGGCGGTGTTGCTAGTCTTGTTTTAACCTGTCGAAGTGTCTTGAGTTACCGAGATACCGAGTCTGATCGGAACGTCTTGGGAGGAGGTCTATTCCTTTGTTGACCGTGAGAGCTTGTCATGGGCTAAGTTGGGACTCCCCTGCAGGGATTGAACTTTCGAAAGCCGTGCCCGCGGTTATGGGCAGATGGGAATTTGTTAATGTCCGGTTGTAGATTACTTGAACTAAACTTAATTAAAATGAATCAACCGTGTGTGTTACCGTGATGGCCCCTTCTCGGCGGAGTCCGGGAAGTGGACACGGTGTTGGAGTTATGCTTGCGCAGGATGTTCCTTTAGCTTCTCGCTCGTGCTTCGCCTTCTCTTCTCGCTCTCTTTTGCGTATAAGTTAGCCACCACATATGCTAGTCGCTTGCTGCAGCTCCACATATATTTGCCTTATCCATTCCTATGAGCTTAAATAGTTTTGATCGCGAGGGTGCGAGATTGCTGAGTCCCTGTGGCTCACAGATACTATAACTCCAGATGCAGGTCCAGGTGATTTCGATCCAGGTGACGAGTACGAGCTCAAGTGGGAGTTCGACGAGGACTCTCAGCGTTATTATGTTTCCTTTCCTGATGATCAGTAGTGGTGCCTAGTTGGGGATCGATTCAGGGCCTTGTCGCACGTTGGGTTCTTTTCTATTTTGGCGCCGTAGTCGGGCCATGAGTGTTTGTTTGATGGATGTTATTTATGTACTCTGATGTGACGTGGCGAGTGTAAGCCAACTATGTTATCTCCCCCTTTTATTATGTATTACATGGGATGTTGTAATGATTGCCTGACTTGCGACATTGCTTTCAATGCGGTTATGTCTCTAAGTCGTGCCTCGACACGTGGGAGCTATAGCCGCATCGAGGGCATTACAATTAAGGTGGAAGGGGGGCACCACACACGGTTGGGAGAGATCTTTGTGATCAACTTGTGTGTCTAGAGGTGCCCCCCTGCCCCTGTATATAAAGGAGCAAGGGGGAGGCCGGCCAGCCCTTGTTGGCTGCTACCTCTTGAGTACTGCGTTGGATTTCCTTGAAGAGGAAAGGATGATGCAGCAAAGTAGCATAAGTATTTCCCTCAGTTTTTGAGAACCAAGGTATCAATCCAGTAGGAGCCTACGTGCGAGTCCCTCGTACCTACAAAAAACAAATAACTCCTCGCAACCAATGCGATAAGGGGTTGTCAATCCCTTCATGGTCAATTACGAGAGTGAGATCTGATAGATATGATAGAATAATATTTTTGGTATTTTTGTGATAAAGATGCAAAGTAAAATAAAAAGCAAAGTAAAAAAGCAAAGGAAATAACTAAGTATTGGAAGATTAATATGATGAAAATAGACCCGGGGGCCATAGGTTTCACTAGTGGTTTCTCTCAAGAGCATAAGTATTTTACGGTGGGTGAACGAATTACTGTTGAGCAATTGACAGAACTGAGCATAGTTATGAGAATATCTAGGTATGATCACGTATATAGGCATCACATCCGAGACAAGTAGACCGACTCCTGCCTGCATCTACTACTATTACTCCACTCATCGACCGCTATCCAGCATGCATCTAGATTTCATGAAAACAGAGTAACGCCTTAAGCAAGATGACATGATGTAGATGGATAAATTCATGCAATATGATAAAAAAACATCTTGTTATCCTCAATGGGAACAATACAATACGTGCCTTGCTGCCCCTACTGTCACTGGGAAAGGACACCGCAAGATTGAACCCAAAGCTAAGCACTTCTCCCATTGCAAGAAAGATCAATCTAGTAGGCCAAACCAAACTGATAATTCAAAGAGACTTGCAAAGATAACGAATCATACATAAAAGAATTCAGAGAAGATTCAAATATTGTTCATAGATAATCTTGATCATAAACCCACAATTCATCGGTCTCAACAAACACACCGCAAAAATAAGATTACATCGAATAGATCTCCACAAGAGAGGGGGAGAACATTGTATTGAGATCCAAAAAGAGAGAAGAAGCCATCTAGCTAATAACTATGGACCCGAAGGTCTGAAGTAAACTACTCACACTTCATCGGAGAGACTATGGTGTTGATGTAGAAGCCCTCCATGATGGATGCCCCCTCCGGCGGAGCTCCGGAATAGGCCCCAAAATGGGATCTCGTGGATACAGAAAGTTGCGGCGGTGGAATTAGGTTTTTGGCTCCGTATCTGATCGTTTGGGGGTACGTAGGTATATATGGGAGGAAGGAGTACGTCGGT
>NC_057806.1:432141738-432208506 GCF_018294505.1 Triticum aestivum
TACCTCGTGGCCTCCTCCTTTATTTCTTGACGCAGGGTCCAAGTCTCCTGGGTCTTGTTCATTCCAAAAATCACGTTCCCGAAGGTTTCATTCTGTTTGGACTCCGTTTGATATTCCTTTTCTTCGAAACCCTAAAATAGGCAAAAACAGCAATTCTGGGCTGGGCCTCCGGTTAATAGGTTAGTCCCAAAAATAATATAGAAGTGGATAATAAAGCCCAATAATTTCCAAAACAGTAGATAATATAGCATGGAGCAATCAAAAATTATAGATACGTTGGAGACGTGTCAAGCATCCCCAAGCTTAATTCCCGCTCGTCCTCGAGTAGGTAAATGATAAAAAAGATAATTTTTGATGTGAAGTGCTACTTGGCATAATTTTAATGTAATTCTTCTTAATTGTGCTATGAATATTCAGATCCGAAATATTCAAGATAAAAGTTTAATATTGACATAAAAATAATAATACTTCAAGCATACTAACAAAGCAATCATGTCTTCTTAAAATAACATGGCCAAAGAAAGTTATCCCTACAAAATCATATAGTTTGGCTATGCTCTATCTTCACCACACAAAGTATTTAAATCATGCACAACCCCGGTGACAAGCCAAACAATTGTTTCATACTTTTGACATTCTCAAACTTTTTCAATCTTCACGCAATACATGAGCGTGAGCCATGGATATAGCACTATATGTGGAATAGAATGGTGGTTGTGGAGAAGACAAAAAAGGGAGAAGATAGTCTCACATCAACTAGGCGTATCAACGGGCTATGGAGATGCCCATCAATAGATAGTAATGTGAGTGAGTAGGAATTGCCATGCAATGGATGCACTAGAGCTATAAGTATATGAAAGCTCAACAAAAGAAACTAAGTGGGTGTGCATCCAACTTGCTTGCTCATGAAGACCTAGAGCATTTTGAGGAAGCCCATCATTGGAATATACAAGCCAAGTTCTATAATGAAAAATTCCCTCTAGTATATGAAAGTAATGAAATGAGAGACTCTCTATCATGAATATCATGGTACTACTTTGAAGCACAAGTGTGGTAAAGGATATTAACATTGTCCCTTCTCTCTTTTTCTCTCATTTTTTTGTTTGGGCCTTTTCTTTTTTTATGGCCTTTTTTTCGTCCGGAGTCTCATCCCGACTTGTGGGGGAATCATAGTCTCCATCATCCTTTCCTCACTGGGACAATGCTCTAATAATGATGATCATCACACTTTTATTTTTCTTACAACTCAACAATTAGAACTCGATACTTAGAACAAAATATGACTCTGTATGAATGCCTCCGGCGGTGTACCAGGATATGCAATGACTCAAGAGTGACACGTATGAAAGAATTATGAACGGTGGCTTTGCAACAAATACGATGTCAACTACATGATCATGCTAAGCAATATGACAATGATGGAGTGTGTCATAATAAACGGAAGGGTGGAAAGTTGCATGGCAATATATCTCGGAATGGCTATGGAAATGCCATAATAGGTAGGTATGGTGGCTATTTTGAGGAAGGTATATGGTGGGTGTATGATACCGATGAAAGGTGCGCGGTATTAGAGAGGCTAGCAAAGGTGGAAGGGTGAGAGTGCGTATAATCCATGGACTCAACATTAGTCATAAAGAACTCATATACTTATTTCAAAAATCTATAAGTTATCAAAGCAAAGTATTACGTGCATGCTCCTAGGGGGATAGATTGGTAGGAAAAGACCATCGCTCATCCCCGACCGCCACTCATAAGGAAGACAATCAATAAATAAATCATGCTCCGACTTCATCACATAACGGTTCACCATACGTGCATGCTACGGGAATCACAAGCTTCAACACAAGTATTTCTCAAATTCACAACTACTCAACTAGCATGACTTTAATATCACCATCTCCATATCTCAAAACAATTATCAAGTATCAAACTTCTCATAGTATTCAACACACTCATAAGAGAATTTTTATTATTAATCTTGCATACCAAGCATATTAGGATTTTAAGTAAATTACCATGATATTAAGACTCTCAAAATAATCTAAGTGAAGCATGAGAGATCAATAGTTTCTATAAAACAAATCCACCACCGTGCTCTAAAAGATATAAGTGAAGTAATAGAGCAGAATTATATAACTCAAAAGATATAAGCGAAGCACATAGAGTATTCTAATAGATTCCAAATCATGTATGGCTTTCTCAAAAGGTGTGTACAGCAAGGATGATTGTGGTAAACTAAAAAGCAAAGACTCAAATCATACAAGACGCTCCAAGCAAAACACATATCATGTGGTGAATAAAAATATAGCTCCAAGTAAAGTTACCGATAGAAGTAGACGAAAGAGGGGATGCCTTCCGGGGCATCCCCAAGCTTTGACTTTTAGGTGTCCATAGATTATCTTGGGGGTTCCATGGGCATCCCCAAGCTTAGTCTCTTGCCACTCCTTGTTCCATAATCCATCAAATCTTTACGCAAAACTTGAAAACTTCACAACACAAAACTTAAAGTAGAAAATCTCGTGAGCTCCGTTAGCAAAAGAAAACAAAAGACCACTTAAAGGTACTATAATGAACTCATTAGTTATTTATATTGGTGTTAAACCTACTGTATTCTAACTTCTCTATGGTTTATAAACTATTTTAGTAGCCATAGATTCATCAAAATAAGCAAGCAACACACGAAAAACAGAATCTGTCAAAAACAGAACAGTCTGTAGTAATCTGTAGATAGCACAAGATCTGGAACCCCAAAAATTCTAAAATAAATTGCTGGACGTGAGTAATTTATCTATTAATCATCTTCAAAAAGAATTAACTAAATATAAATTTCTAAATAAAAATGGCAGCAGTTCTCGTGAGCGCTAAAGTTTCTGTTTTTTACAGCAAGATATTAAGACTTTCCCCCAGGTCTTCCCAACGGTTCTACTTGGCACAAACACTAATTAAACACAAAAAACACAACCAAAACAGAGGATAGATAAATTATTTATTACTAAACAGGATCAAAAATCAAGGAATAAAAATAAAATTGGGTTGCCTCCCAACAAGCGTTATCATTTAACGCCCCTGGCTAGGCATAAAAAGCAAGGATAGATTTAGGTATTGTCATCTTTGGTAGGCAATCCATAAGTGGCTCTCATAATAGATTCATAAGGTAATTTAATTTTCTTTCTAGGAAAGTGTTCCATGCCTTTCCATAATGGAAATTGGAATCTAATATTTCCTTCCTTCATATCAATAATTGCACCAATCGTTCTAAGGAAAGGTCTACCAAGAATAATAGAACATGAAGGATTGCAATCTATGTCAAGAACGATAAAATATACGGGCACATAATTCCTATTTGCAACAATAAGAACATCATTAATTCTTCCCATATGTTTCTTAATAGTGGAATCCGCAAGGTGCAAGTTTAGAGAGCAATCATCAAAATCACGGAAACCTAACAAATCACACAAAGTCTTTGGAATCGTGGAAATACTATCACCCAAATCACACAAAGCATAGCATTCATGATCTTTAATCTTAATTTTAATAGTTGGTTCCCACTCATCATAAAGTTTTCTAGGGATAGAAACTTCCAACTCAAGTTTTTCTTCATAAGATTGCATCAAGCATCAACGATATGTTTAGTAAACGCTTTATTTTGACTATAAGCATGGGGAGAATTTAGCACGGATTGCAACAAGGAAATACAATCAATCAAAGAGCAATTTTCATAATTAAATTACTTGAAATCCAAAATAGTGGGTTTAGCAACATCTAGAGTTTTAATTTCTTCAATCCCACTTTCATCAAATTTAGCATCAAGATCTAAAAACTCCGAATTTTTGGAACGCCTTCTAGGTAAAGGTGGATCATATTCAGTCCCATCATCATCAAGATTCATATTGCAAAACAAAGATTTAATAGGGGACACATCAATAACTTTTAGATCTTCATCTTTATTTTCATAGGAACTAGAAGAACACGCTCTTATAAAGGCATCTTTCTTAGCACGCATCCTAATCTTGATCTATGCCAACTCAACAAGTACCATCGGAGACACCTGTAGAGCACCTTTATAATCACCCAGTTACGTTGTGACGTTTGGTAGCACACAAAGTGTTCCTCCAGTATTCGGGAGTTGCATAATCTCATAGTCATAAGAACATGTATAAGTCATGAAGAAAGCAATAGCAGTAAACAAACGATCAAGTGCTAAGCTAACGGAATGGGTCAAGTCTATCACATAATTCTCCTAATGATGTTCCCATTGATCAAATAACAACTCATGTCTATGGTTAGGAAACTTAACCATCTTTGATCAATGAGCTAGTCAAGTAGAGGCATACTAGTGACACTATGTTTGTCTATGTATTCACACATGTATTATGTTTCCGGTTAATACAATTCTAGCATGAATAATAAACATTTATCATGATATAAGTAAATAAATAATAACTCTATTATTGCCTCTAGGGCATATTTCCTTCAATGAAGCATTTGTCACCGGCTCACCTCTTTGACAAGCCATGCTTTCTGGGTTTGCTTGCAGTTCAGATCTGCTCATTTGATTTCCTAGCTCCGACTCCTCTAATAATCGAGTATCATCAAATAATGCGTGTTTGTTCACTTCAATCCACTGAAATAAACCACATGTCTTGTTTACGCATAATAATATCTCCATTGCATATCGTAGAATACTATATTAAATATTTATGAGTATGTGTTCAGTTAATTTGCTGGTACCTATATACCGAGTATAATCTAAACTATGCCACTACAAGAAGTGTGCACTGTAATATGTAATCTCTCCGTCCCAAAATAAATGTCTTGATTTTGTCATACTAAATCAAAGATACTTATTTTGGGACGAAGGGGGTATAATTTAGTAAACTTAGAGCTCTACATTCCTACCTACATGAAAATTGAACTTTGCCTCCTTTGAAGAATACAAGAATACATTCTTATTGATGTAGTTTACTGGGAGTAACTACTTTATGTCGCTTCTTTTTTAGGCTTACAGTATTTCAGGCTTCTATTCCAACACAGCAAATGAGATATGAAGTTACTGGTGATGTTCATTATACATGGTAAAAATAATGCACTGATTTCTGAAGAGTTGAACTACTGACAATTGATAAGAGAGAAATTATTGGTGACCCAGGGTGCGTGTAAGTGTCATAAGTTACAGTTTAGATTATCATACTGGCTACTCTTTCAAAGGTAAAATAGTAGCATTATTTCACTTCTACTGTAGATTTTGTACAGTATTGACAACTCTTTCAAAGCTTCAAGTATGTACAATGCACACAATTTTGTTCAATGAATTATAACCACAGTCAAGGTCAAATCACGCATATATGACGCCCCCAATGTCCTCCAAGGAATGGTCATATAGAAAAGACACATCAAACATAATTCATAGGAAGCATGTTATTTTCCTTTCTTGAACTTGTATTCCTTCATTTAGAAATATTTATTTACCACATACATTCATGTATTATGAAGCTAATTTTACTGAACATTAAAGGGCTCGACTGAATCAGGGGTGCAATTAGATCATGGCCTTTTAGTTGAAGGTATTGTTCATGTAAATTTGTTATTCCTACTGAAATTGACATACCAATCCTACAATCCTACACGCACCTGAATATTCTCGCAGAGATATATCATGATAACTCTATCAAAAATCAATATTGTATAATGATAGAAGATGAAAATCTAAATCAGCCGGAGCAAGCCTTAGATGAGCCTAAAGGCTAGGTTGGTAGTTGTTGCAAACAATAATCTTCAAATTCTAGGATGCTCTATAAAACATACAATCTGCTTTATTGTTGAACCAAATAAAAGTAGTATATAACTTGGAATCTTGTTTTTCTTGCAGCACAAATCATACAACCTGCTTTATTGCTGAACCAAATAAAAACAATATATAACTTGAAAACTATGTGGTTAATGGAAGATGAGAATAGTCAAAGGTAATCATATTTCCTGGGTTAGTTATAAGATGCCCTTTGGGTGTCTTTTCTAGATATTTTTTACTGATGTATAAAGTTTTAAAATTTGGACTTTTATTGGTCTATTTGTTCGTTCTATCCCTGACAGGAGAACCCATCTTGTCCTTACTACCCAAATTTTCAATCTGTGTGCTTTAGGATAAACTTGTTTGATTGTTAGTGTTAGAAAGAGTGTCACATAGCTAGGATACTTGTGGAGTCATTGGTTGGCACATATAGTCTGAGGATTACGATATGGCAGCCTTACTCGGGGAGTTATCCCAGTAGCTTTTTAGTTTGATTGTAGAAATTTCATCTCCCTCTGCTACTTTTGCATAACCACAATTATAGATTTAACATGAGAAGGGGGGACAAATTTACCCCAACATAATAAAAAACTAAGAAGGAGGGCACTAATAAACTTTTCCACTAGCAGTTTTTGTTTTTCAAAGGGCACCTATCATTTTTGAACAATGTGCACGCTATCTTAGTCCTCCGTTTGAGTTCTAGCCGAAGAAGGTGAGTATATTTTGGTGTTCTGCCAGCGGTTTGCTTAAACTATGTGATGTTATTTTTTGTGTAATTACAAGTTTAAGGAAATTTCATAGTCGAATGTGGTTTACTAGCTGAATTTAAATCCATAATTTTTTAACACCAATTGAATCTATAAAGAATAACCCACTGACCCCGATACATAACTAGCTATCTGTCGATTATTTTTCTTGATATTTTTGTCATGACTTGTAGTTTTACTCACTAACCTCTTTCCATAATTATTTTTGGATTAAATTTAGCTTTTCAGAAAGTTGTAAAGAATAGTTCTGTTGGGGATATTACTATCAGTTATGACCCGCCCAGGAGGGGCTGGGTCAGCCCCAATTGCGGGTTACACAAGAAGCCCAGTAAACATTCAAGATTATAGTTTATTAAATCTTATAGAAGGCCCAAAGGCCTCAAGGCGGTTTAAGGCCTGATATTGTGAACCGCCGTATGTAAGGAAAGACTTGTAAAGAAAGGCATGTAAAGGAAGTCACTGAGCCGGACACAATTATGAGTCGGCCGGGACTCTGTAGGCCACCAGGCGTCAACCCATGTATATAAGGGGACGACCCGGTGGCGGCTTAGGGGAAGAAAAAACAAGTCGATAACCAAGCTGGCGAGTTGAGCCTCTTGGTGATCGAAACCCCAGCAATACGAATCCCAACTAGACGTAGGCTTTTACCTTCATCGTAAGGGGCCGAACTAGTATAAAACCCTCTCGTGTCCTTTGTCCCGATTAACCCCTTTAAGCTTCCTAGTGTGATGGCCCTACGAATAACTCCTTGCTCTAGGACATCTGCCGTGGCAATTCCATGACAGTTGGCACCCACCGTGGGGCCAGCGCACGGTGGATTTGAGTTCTTCAAGGGCAACTTAGGAGGGCTCAAGGGATACACTGTGGGCCGGATGACCAAGAGTCGTCGCGTCTAGCTCTACATCGACGACGAAGGCTGGGGCCCCGAGGCCGGCTCAATTGAGTATGGATACCGGGTCCCCTTCGACGGAATTCACGTCTTCATAGGCCAGATCGGCGAGTCAGGTCCTGAGCCGGACGTCCACACCAACCTCGTCAAAACGGCTCGGCGCATGAGGACCGCCCGTGTTCAATCTGTCGTGCAGCATGCCTTCGTAGGTTGCGTCCATGGCGGTGAATACTCTGAAGGATCGGTGGAGGGCGGTGAGACGGTCGTCTGTTCTGATACTGCTTCATCAACGGGCGACACAGACTCTTTGTACCAGCTGCAGGACGGCATGCTCGGGGGCTGTTCCGATGGCAGCAGTATTCCGGACCCTCTTGAGCCGCTGAATTGGGCCGGAGTCTTCATGGCAGGGACACAGCCCAAGCAGAACTCTACAGCAGCAGCAGCGATAGCTACCAGGTCGGCTGCGGCCGGGTCAGGAGACCCCGCGTGCCCCCGGCTCAGATCTTGATGGACCTCATGGATAAACTGACGACTCTGTTGACTGCCGTGGTAGAGCCGGCGGATAAAGCCCAGCATGACACAGAGGTGGCACGCGTACATGAAGAGATGGTGCAAGCTAAGGAAAATCTAGCTGCAAAGGAAGTCGGGATGGCAGCAGAGCGGGCGGCTTTGAACGTTCGTGCTCAACAGCTTCAAGCGGAGACCTTCCAGCTCTCGGTGGATCTGAACGCATCGAACAAGGTCATGAGGAGGAGGCATTAGAAAACCCAATCACGTCTGCCTCTGACGCTCGATCCTAGGAATCTTTTTCACACACCCGGAGCCAGGGGAAGTAACCCGCCGGAGGCACCCCGGATTACAACACCTGGCGCACCGATCCAGCCGCGCACCATGGATCCACCTCATATAATTACCGCTCCGCCTCATTACATCCCAATGCCGCCGGGTCACTTCTCCAACCCTTTGGAAAACCTCATCGCAGCATCGGCTCGTCTGGCGGCTCTTCCGATGGAAGGTGACTCACCGGCGGCAATTGAAACACGGAGGGTAAGAGAACTTCTTCAAACAGCTCTGATGCAGCAGGATGCATACTCCTACAGTCGAGACAGGATCCATTCAACTCCTCGCCCAAGCCGGAGCCCGAGTTACAGTAGGCATATGGAATCTGCAGATATGTCAAGCAATGCTCAACGCCGCAACCGGCCATACAGGTATGAGCCGGTGCGGGCTGGGACCCTCAACTTGGCGGATCAGGAGAGGATTCGTCAAGAGGAGGAACGAGCAGCTCAAATGGCAGCAGATCAGGCGACTCATCAAACTTTTCTGGCTTATCCAGCAACCTCGGTCGAGGCAGGAGTGGCCACAAGAACCGGAGGCGTTCCTTGCTTGGTGCCGGCCATACGTAATGAGCGTTTACCAAAGGACTTTAAGGGGCCTCATAAGGTGCCTAATTACATAGCTGACTTACAGCCCGGTGCTTGGATTGAGAGTTATGAGATGGCTATGGAGTTATTGGAGGTTAGCGATGTAGCAATGGCCAAGTATTTCACTATGATGTTAGATGGAACAGCTCGTACTTGGTTGAAGGGATTGCCACCCAATTCTATCGGCTCATGGGCGGAGTTGAAGGCCCGGTTCATCCAGAACTTTAAAGACACATGTAAACAGCCTATGTCGATTGTGGACCTGACCAATTGCAAGCAAGTGGATGGTGAATCCACAACCCATTGGGTGCGCTGGGTCAAGGAGATAATACATTCATCTGATAAGATGGATGCCGGCTCAGCAGTCCTAATGTTGGAGAAAAATTGCCGTTTTGAACCTCTGAAGCAGAAGCTGGGGCGGCTCAAGCGTGACTATAATGACATGGGAACATTGATGGCGGCTCTCATCAAGTATGCTGATTCTGACACTACCAAGGACCCGGTGTCTGACGAAGAAAAGGCAACGAAGGGAAAGAAGAACGGCAACGACAAGGGTCACCAGCATAACCCGGCGAATCAAGGAGGTAATAAACGTAAGGCTGATGAGTTTGTTGCTAACACCAATACACAAGGCGGAAATCAACAACGCAAGGGCTGACAGCCCCCTCGGCCGGGCGGGTCAGGTCCCACCCTTGAGCAATTATTGAATGAGCCTTGTCCAAAACACGGTACCTGAGAGAAGCCAGCCACCCACCTATGGAAAGATTGTACGATCATGAAGGCGTTTAAAAATTCAAACGCGTTTGATGGAGGTCGCGGCCCAGGTGGCGGCTCAGGTGGAGGCGATTTCCAAGGCCCGGGCGCTGGCTTAGGTGGAGGAGGATTCCACGGTCAGGGCCATCCTGGTAACCAAGGAGGGTATAATCTGCAACCCGGCCAAGGTAATCAGCAGCAGCAGTCCGGATATCAGAGCAATCCGAAACAGCTGAATAGTGGGCAATACCATGTATTCACCACTAGCTTATGTAAGAGAGACCAGAAACTTCACAAGAGGGCCGTCAATGCTGTTGAGCCGGCGGTTCCATGTTACTTATGTTGGTCAGAGCAGCCTATTGTGTGGAGCAGAGAGGATCACCCACCCTGGGTCGATAATCCGGGTCACTTGGCTTTGGTGGTGGCACCTCAGGTTGGTGGATACAAATTCACTAAAGTACTCATGGATGGAGGCAACAGCATCAACATCCTCTATTATGAGACGTTCCGCCGGATGGGATTGAATGATAAGAGTCTTAAAAAATCCAACACTGTTTTTCACAGTGTGGTTCCTGGCAAGTCGGCATACCCAGTGGGTAAGATTGAACTGGAAGTAGCCTTTGGGGATGAGTATGACTCCAAAGCAGAAAAATTAACCTTTGAGGTGGTTAAGATCAAAATCCCGTATCATGCTCTGTTTGGACGGCCGGCTTATGCCAAATTCATGGCTCGGTCGTGTTATGTGTATTTGCAGCTTAAGATGCCGGGTTATAAGGGCACCATCACAGTACATGGGAGCCGGAAAATAGCCTTGGAGTGTGAAGAAGGTGATGCTGCCTATGCTGAATCTGTCTGTGCAACAGAGGAGTTAAAATTTTACAAAGATCATGTTGACCCGGCAGACATGACGTCATTAAAGAAACCAACAACAGAGCATGAGCCGGTGTTGAAGTTCAAATCAGCTGATGACACCAAGATGGTTGACTTCGTGCCTGGCGACTCATCCAAGCAGTTCATCATCAATGCTAACTTGGATCCAAAATAGGAAAGTGCGCTCATCGAGTTCATCCGTGAGAACCGGGACATCTTCGCATGGAAACCTTCAGACATGCCGGGTGTCCCAAGGGAACTCGCTGAGCGCACTCTCAATATTGATCCAAAGTTTAAACCTATCAAACAATTTCTCCAACGGTTCAATGAAGAAAGGCGCAAGGCCATTGGAGAAGAGGTGGCCCGGCTTTTGGCAGCTGGGTTCATTGTAGAAGTCTTTCACCTAGAGTGGTTAGCCAACCCGGTGCTTGTACTAAAAAAGAATGGCACCTGGCGTATGTGCATGGATTACACCGATCTGAACAAGGATTGTCCGGCTGATCCATTTGCCCTCCCCCGTATCGATCAGATCATTGATGCCACGGCGGGTTGCGCACGTTTGAGTTTCTTGGATGCTTATTCCGGTTATCATCAGATCAAGATGGCAGTCAAGGATCAGGAGAAGATGGCTTTTATCACTCCTTTTGGAGCTCTCTGCTATGTGTCTATGCCTTTTGGGCTTAAGAGTGCCCAGACGACTTACCAACGGTGTGTGCAGAATTGTCTTCACGATCAAATTGGGCGTAATGTTCATTCTTATGTGGATGATATAGTGGTAAAATCCAGGAAAGAGGAAACGTTGGTTACAGATCTGAAAGAGACTTTTGATAATCTCTGGGTCTACAAAATGATGCTTAACCCGGCCAAGTGTGTTTTTGGAGTCCCAGCCGGCAAGCTCTTGGGTTTTTTGGTGTCTAACCGAGGTATTGAGGCTAACCTGGAGAAAATCAAGGCAATTACATCCCTGGCCAAGCCAACATGCATCAATGACGTTCAACGACTGGCGGGCCGTGTTGCTACTTTGAGCCGGTTCATAAGCCGGTTAGGGGAGAAGGCAATGCCTCTGTATCAGATGATGAAGAAAACATATGATTTTGTTTGGAGCGATGCTGCAAACTCTGCTTTTGAAGATTTGAAGACACAGCTTGCTGAGCCGCCGGTCCTGGCTGCTCCAGTTGAGAAAGAGTCGTTGCTGTTATACGTGGCCGCTAACTCACGGGCTGTTAGTGTGGCTATTGTGGTAGAGCGCAAGGAGGTTGGCAAGGAGCATCCGGTTCAACGGCCGGTTTACTACGTCAGTGAGGTGTTAATTGAATCCAAGCAATGATATCCACATTGGCAGAAGCTCATATATGGGGTGTTCATGGCAAGTCGGAAGGTTAAGCATTATTTTCAGGGAAATCCAATCACCATGGTTAGCTCTGCTCCTTTGGGAGACATCATTCAAAACAGAGAAGCCACTTGGTGAGTCGCCAAGTGCGCAATTGAGCTTGGGTCTCATGGGTTGAAGTATGTGCCACGTACCGCGATCAAATCTCAAGCACTGGTTGACTTCATTAATGACTGGACAGAGATGCAGATGCCAGAAGAGAAACCAGACAACACGTATTGGACTATTCATTTTGATGGGTCCAGACAGTTGGAAGGCTCGGGGGCTGGAGTTGTGTTAACCTCTTCGTGAGGTGACAAATTTTGTTATGTGTTACGGTTGATGTTTCCTTGCACTAATAACGCAGCAGAGTATGAAGCCTTGCTCCATGGTCTTCGAGTGGCAAAAGAGATGAGTTTGAGCCGGGTCAGATGTCTTGGCGACTCAGATCTAGTGGCTCAACAGCTATCAGGCAAGTGGGATTCCAAAGACCCTCTTATGGCGGCTTATCGCCGGGAGGTTATCAGGTGGAGCACATTGACTGTCGAAAGAACGAAGCGGCTGATGCTTTAAGCCGATTGGGGTCTCAGTGTAAGCCGGTACCACCTAACACCTTTTTGGATGTTTTACATAACCCATCTGTCAAGTTGCCCACAGAAGAAGATTTAGCTGTTCCCAACCCGGAGGCACAGTTGGTGACGGCTCTTCATGTCATCCCAGATTGGACAGTACCGTTCTTGGCTTACATGACCCGGGGAAAGTTGCCAGTGGATGAGACCCTGGCTCGACAGATAACCCGGCGGTCTAAGTCAATGATGATTTCGGATGGAGAATTATACCATCACAGTGTCTCCGGAGCTTTTCAGCGGTGTGTTTCCCCAGAAGAAGGTCAAGAAATACTTCGTGAGATCCATGAAGGCGATTGTGGTCATCACGCCAGGTCAAAATCTCTGGTGGCCAAGGCTTTTCGTCACGGTTTTTACTGGTTGACTGCTCACGCTGATGCAGAGGATCTGATCAGCAGATATGATGGATGTCAAAAGTTTGCACGACGAGCGCATGTGCCGGCTCAAGAGCTCCGGATGATTCCAATCACTTGGCCGTTTGCGGTCTGGGGGCTTGACATGGTGGGGCCTTTCAAAAGGTCTAAGGATAAAAAGACACATCTCTTGGTGGCAGTTGATAAATTCATTAAGTGGGTTGAGGCGGAGCCTGTGAGTAAGTGTGACGCGGCCACGGCGGTTCAGTTCATAAAAAAGGTGATCTTATGTTTTGGTTTTCCACACAACATTATCACTAACAATGGCACTAATCTGTCCCAAGGGGCTATGGAGGAGTTTTGTCAACGAGAGCACATCCGGCTTGATGTTTCTTCTGTAGCTCATCCTGAATCCAATGGTCAAGCTGAGAGAGCCAATCAGGAAATTTTGAAAGGTCTCAAACCCCGGCTTATGGTTCCTTTACAGCGAACGCCGGGTTTTTGGGTAGAGGAATTACCCTCGGTGTTGTGGAGTATCAACACCACACCTAACAGGTCTACAGGTTACACACCTTTCTTCATGGTTTATGGAGCAGAAGCAATGTTGCCTAGTGACATCCGTCATGACTCGCCCATGGTGGCGGCTTATGTTGAAGCTAATCATGAACAAGCCAGACAGGATGCACTTGACTTGTTGGATGAAGAAAGAGACTTAGCAGAAGCTCGGTCAGCAATTTATCAACAGGACCTGCGCCGTTATCACAGCCGCTGGGTCAAATCCAGGACTTTTCAAGAAGGCGACCTGGTGCTCTGGCTCATCCAGGATCTGTCAGATGCGCACAAGCTATCCCCACCTTGGGAAGGACCCTTTGTGGTCAGCAAGAATTTAAACAATGGGTCATATTACCTCATTGATGTTCGAGAACACAAAGATTCACGTAAGTCGGAGGAGGAGACCCGCCGGCCATGGAACATTGCTCAACTTCGGCCATACTACACCTGAGCTACCGGCTCTCATCATGTACATACTTTAACATTGTATATACCATGATAAGTAATAAAGTAAGACCATTAGTCTCTTTTCTTTTCAAAGATTATGCATCTTTGTTATTTCTTATTCTGAAATGACTATTAAGGAGCTGGTCATATTTGAATCAAGTCTAACCTTTTTTTGGTCCGGCTTATGATCGTATTTGAATATAGCTGCAATTATCATGGTCACTTGGGGGCTTCCTGTTCAAACATAAGTTGTATTCGAACCAAAGAGAACATAGCTGTCGTAACCCTCTTGATCGGCTCAAGGCCAAACTCACTAGGGGGCTTCTTGATCGTATTCGAATCATAGCTTAACCCCTTTTGGGTCTGACTTGGATCGTATTCGAATCAGGGTCATTAAAAACCTCTCAAGGTCATTTGGGGGCTTCCTGTTCAAACATAGGTCGTATTCGAACCAAAGAGAACATAGTTGTCGGTACCCTCTTGATTGGCGCAACGCCACAGCCACTGGGGGCTATATGGTCGTATTCGGACCTTAGCTTAACCCCTTTGGTCCGGTTTACTGATCGTATTTGAATCAGAAGCCACCAACCTTTAAATATAAGGTTAAATCATACTTGTTAACTTTTATTTGCCTTTAAGTTTCTTGCAAATAATTAGCATGATCTTCTTCGCCGGTTTGTCTATTTGACAACATGGCTACCAAGGTAGGACGATCATTGAAGTATTCAAAGGTATTGATTTCTCAGAAAGATTGAGTTATCGGCTTCATTACCTGGGTTACTCAAGCCGGTGGCCTAAGGATCAGGTACAAGTGTGGCTATTATTTATATATAATTGCCTGCTACTTTAACTAAAGAGTTAGTTTCAGCCCTTGTCCTCTATTCATATCTGCTTTCTGTTTTCTATTATAATAAACATATTGGATATAAGACGGGTGTTTTAACCCGTTCGGTTCTAAGCCGCCAAGCCAGTCTTTTCTTGTCTCTACAGGGAACAGATTTAAAGTGTTGCAGAAATGATCATCAAATATAATGCATATATTGCCATCAGGAAACACGGAGTCACATACAATGTTTTATGCATGATGGCATAAGCAAGGCATTCAGTGTTTTCACAGCTAAGCAATTACACGGCTTTTTATAAGCCAAATGAAGATGGTTATTATTCCTCCCTCGCCGGTTCACCGCCCTCTGTTGGCTAAAAGTTGGGTTTTGACCAGCCAAAACCATTCACGGCGACGAATTCTGCTTCATCATCGATCAGGCCTGCCGGGTTAACCTCCGGGCCAAATGTGTTTTCTTTTACAGGCGGGATTAAATCCGTCACCTTGTACAAGGGAGTCGCCATCTTCTTATTTTCAGCATCAAAACCCGACTGATATTTGTCAATATTGGTGTCGTCTCCAAGGGTAGTTGCCTGAGGTCGGACTCCGCGCACGCAGGCCATGAAGTCATCCTGCTCAAAAGGAGAACCATCTTCCTTCACGGTGGGATAGCCTCTGGCCACGTCCGCCGGGTCTAGGTCTGGCACCCAAGCCTTGGAGCGGCTCAGGGCAGTCAAAGCTCCGGCTCACGCGCAGGAGCGTTTCACTTCTTGAAACCTGGCAGGCGGGACTGACAGTTTCTTTAGGACGTCGCTGAGCCGGTTGGGTCCTTGATTGGCAGGAGAGATGGCGGCAAGAGCCCGTTGTGTGCCAATATACAGTTGTTCTACCAAAGTATACACTGCCTTCAGTTTAATCAAAGGGTCTTGGCTCAGATTTTTGCTTCGAGGGCCTGCACATATTTTATACACAAAGTCAGCTGGCGACTTATACTCCGGATTAGCAAAAAGCACACAAAATTAAAGTTGGACGACTTACCAAAGATGGCAGCCACCATTTGAGACACCCGGCCCTTTCAACCGTTCAGCTCTATTGAAATCTCTTCAAGGGTTGTTTCGGCCTTCTCGGCACGTTGGGTCAGAAGCGTTTTTTCTTCTTCCCAAGTTTTCTTCTTGGCAGCGAAGCTGGTCTTTAAATTTTCCGTCTCAGAGAGACTTATTTGCAGTTTGGAGTTAGCAGATTTGATTTCTGCCTCCTGACTCGCTAGCCGGGTCTTCGCATCAGTCAATTGCGAGTTCAATTCAGACAAGGCATTCTGCAAAACATTCAAATGAGTCAAGATTTTGCTTCAAGTTCAAAAATCAAGATTCAAGTCTCAAGTACTTTACAAAAAACCACTTGACACTTGGGGGCTAATGTATGCCAAATCAAATTTTTATGACTCTAAAGACATACTTTAAGTTCCAAGCACCTTACAAAGTAACAACACTTGGCACTTGGGGGCTAATGTATGCAGTTCAGCAAGTTTCTCAAGGTTAAGCCTGAGTATTAATTCCTTTGAATATGGTACCAAACAATTTAAAGTACCGGCTAATTTATGATCAAAATGAACCGGCCCTTGGGGACTACATGTGAAGCTTTGTTCTATTGAATTCAAGAAAAGTTTCAAAAGTAAAGGTCTTGGCCTATATTTTGAAGTCTACAGATCATTCCGGTTCTCTCATAATCTGAAGACTTGGGGGCTGAAGGAATATAGATAAGTCGGAAGAACGTACCTCGTATTTCAACTGCAGCTGTTTGACCATTTCAATCTCAGAGTCGCGACTGGATTGTACATGGCTAAGATAGCCGGATAAAATATCATTGGCATTTAGATGGTCATAGTTGGAAACATCAAAGCGAAATTTCTGCCTCTCCAATGCCTCTTGTTTTGCAGTACACCGAGCCAGCACGGTTGGATTCCCTGGTTCAATAAAGCGGCTCCCGGTGATCTGAACGTCTTGTGCAGACGGTGATGGCGGGTTGGCTGAGCTTGATGGTCCAGTAGCAGAAGGGTTCACAGTGGTCTCATCAAATGACGGCTCAGGAGGATTTGCTTCTACATCAACAGGCGGGTCTGCTGGAGTGTCGGTTAATGGAGAAGATGGCCTGGGCAGGTCAGATGCAAGCACTGGCGGGTCTTCCACCGGTTTAGCTACCTTCGCTTTCTTGGATTTAGCTTGGCCACTAAAAAATGTTGCAAGATCATTAATATAAAGATACAATTTGAGCAACCCGGAAATATGAGGATTTTATCATTACCCAGGGGCAGTCTTGAAGGCCAGAAATTGCGTCTGCGATGAGTCGCCAGAAGAGCGAGACACCTCCTCAAAGGATAAAATAGAGTTAAAAGTAATACAAGGGGAGGGATCCATTAAAAAGAGTTAAAGACAAAAAGAAGTAAACCACATTCGGACGCTTCTGAGGAGTTTGTTGAAGAACGACAGCCGGCTCATCTTCAGTCCAAGCTTGACGGCGGCTTTCATGTTGCTGCTTTTTCAAACGAAAGTTGGGATCAAAGTGAGCTAAAGGGCTAGAAAACCTTTACGAATCACTCGTCGAACTTTTTGTCTTGGCAAGGGCTCTAAATCGGAGGAAATGATAGTTACCTCTGCTTCCACAGCTTGACTGGCCCCAGTGTCATCCTGGTAATGATCAGTGTCAATAAGATTGTTAAAAAATTGGCCAAGGGAATCAAGGGCTACCTCCGAGTCAGATGTATCATCTGCTGGGTAACGTAGTAATTTCAAAAAAGTTCCTACGCACACGCAAGATCATGGTGATGCATAGCAACAAGAGGGGAGAGTGTTGTCTACGTACCCTCGTAGACCGGAAGCGGAAGCGTTAGCACAACGCGGTTGATGTAGTTGTACGTCTTCACGGCCCGACCGATACAGCACCGAAACTACGGCACCTCCGAGTTCTAGCACACGTTCAGCTCGATGACGATCCCCGGACTCCGATCCAGCAAAGTGTCGGGGAAGAGTTCCGTCAGCACGACGGCGTGGTGACGATCTTGATGTTCTATCGTCGCAGGGCTTCGCCTAAGCACCGCTACAATATTATCGAAGATTATGGTGGAGGGGGGCACCGCACGCGGCTAAGAGAACGATCACGAAGATCAACTTGTGTGTCTAGAGGTGCCCCCTGCCCCTATATATAAAGGAGCAAGGGGGAGAGGCCGGCCGGCCCTTGGGGCACGCCAAGGAGGGGGGAGTCCTCTTCCTAGTAGGAGTAGGACTCCCCTTTCCTAGTCCAACTAGGAAGAGAGAAGGGGGAAGGAAAGAGAGGGAGAGAGAGAGGAAAAGAGGGGCCGTGCCCCCCTCCCCTAGTCCAATTCGGACTCCCCATGGGAGGGAGCGCGCAACCTCCTGGGCTGCTTCCCTCTCTCTCCCCTCAGGCCACTAAGGCCCAATACTTCCCCGGGGGGTTCCGGTAACCCTTCCAGCACTCCGGTTTTCTCCGAAATCACCCGAAACACTTCCGGTGTCCGAATATAGCCGTCCAATATATCGATCTTTATGTCTCGACCATTTCGAGACTCCTCGTCATGTCCGTGATCATATCCGAGACTCCGAACAATCTTAGGTACATCAAAATATATAAACTCATAATGAAACTGTCATCGTAACGTTAAGCGTGCGGACCCTACGGGTTCGAGAATAATGTAGACATGACCGAGACACGTCTCCGGTCAATAACCAATAGAGGAACCTGGATGCTCATATTGGCTCCTACATATTCTACAAAGATCTTTTATCAGTCAGACCGCATAACAACATACGTTGTTCCCTTTGTCATCGGTATGTTACTTGCCCGAGATTTGATCGTCGGTATCTCAATACCTAGTTCAATCTCGTTACCGGCAAGTCTCTTTACTCGTTCCGTAATACATCATCCCGCAGCTAACTTATTAGTTGCAATGCTTGCAAGGCTTATGTGATGTGCATTACCTAGAGGGCCCAGAGATACCTCTCCGACAATCGGAGTGACAAATCCTAATCTCGAAATACGCCAACCCAACAAGTACCTTCGGAGACACCTGTAGAGCACCTTTATAATCACCCATTTACGTTGTGACGTTTGGTAGCACACAAAGTGTTCCTCGGTAAACGGGAGTTGCATAATCTCATAGTCATAGGAACATATATAAGTCATGAAGAAAGCAGTAACAACAAACTAAACGATCAAGTGCTATGCTAACGGAATGGGTCAAGTCAATCACATCATTCTCCTAATTATGTGATCCCGTTAATCAAATGACAACTCATGTCTATGGTTAGGAAACATAACCATCTTTGATCAACGAGCTAGTCAAGTAGAGGCATACTAGTGACATTATGTTTGTCTATGTATTCACACATGTATTATGTTTCCGGTTAATATAATTCTAGCATGAATAATAAACATTTATCATGATATAAGGAAATAATAAATAACTTTATTATTGCCTCTAGGGCATATTTCCTTCAGTCTCCCACTTGCACTAGAGTCAATAATCTAGTTCACATTGCCATGTGATTTAACATCAATAGTTCACATCACCATGTGATTAACACCCGTAGTTCACATCGACATGTGACCAACACCCAAAGGGTTTACTAGAGTCAATAATCTAGTTCACATCGCTATGTGATTAACACCCAAAGAGTATCGAGGTGTGATCATGTTTTGCTTGTGAGAGAAGTTTAGTCAACGGGTCTGCCACATTCAGATCCGTAAGTATTTTGCAAATTTCTATGTCAACAATGCTCTGCATGGAGCTACTCTAGCTAATTGCTCCCACTTTCAATGTGTATCCAGATTGAGACTTAGAGTCATCTAGATCAGTGTCAAAACTTGCATCGATGTAACCCTTTACGACAAACCTTTTGTCACCTCCATAATCAAGAAACATATCCTTACTCCACTAAGGATAATTTTGACCAATGTCCAGTGATCTACTCCTAGATCACTATTGTACTCCCTTGACAAACTCAGGGCAGGGTATACAATAGGTCTGGTACACAGCATGGCATACTTTATAGAACCTATGGCTGAGGCATAGGGAATGACTTTCATTCTCTCTCTATCTTCTGCTGTGGTCGGGTTTTGAGTCTTACTCAACTTCACACCTTTGTAACACAGGCAAGAACTCCTGGTTTGACTGTTCCATTTTGAACTACTTCAAAATCTTGTCAAGGTATGTACTCATTGAAAAACTTATCAAGCGTCTTGATCTATCTCTATAGATCTTGATGCTCAATATGTAAGCAGCTTCACCGAGGTCTTTCTTTGAAACAACTCCTTTCAAACATTCCTTTATGCTTTGCAGAATAATTCTACATTATCTCCGATCAACAATATGTCTTTCACATATACTTATCAAAAATGTTGTAGTGCTCCCACTCACTTTCTTGTAAATACAGGCTTCACTGCAAGTCTGTATAAAACTATATGCTTTGATCAACTTATCAAAGCGTATATTCCAACTCCGAGATGCTTGCACCAGTCCATAGATGGATCACTGGATCTTGCATATTTTGTTAGTACCTTTAGGATTGACAAAACCTTCTGGTTGCATCATATACAACTCTTCTTTAATAAATCCATTAAGGAATGCAGTTTTGTTTATCCATTTGCCAGATTTCATAAAATGCGGCAATTGCTAACATGATTCGGACAGACTTAAGCATAGATACGAGTGAGAAACTCTCATCGTAGTCAACACCTTGAACTTGTCGAAAACCTTTTTTTGCGACAATTCTAGCTTTGTAGATAGTAACACTACTATCAGCGTCCGTCTTCCTCTTGAAGATCCATTTAATCTCAATGGCTCGCCGATCATTGGGCAAGTCAATCAAAGTCCATACTTTGTTCTCATACATGGATCTCATCTCAGATTTCATGGCCTCGAGCCATTTCGCGGAATCTGGGCTCATCATCGCTTCCTCATAGTTCGTAGGCTCGTTATGGTCAAGTAACATGACCTCCAGAACAGGATTACCGTACCACTCTGGTGCGGATCTCACTCTGGTTTACCTACGAGGTTCGGTAGTAACTTGATATGAAGTTACATGATCATCATCATTAGCTTCCTCACTAATCGGTGTAGTAGTCACAGGAACATATTTCTGTGATGAACTACTTTCCAATAAGGGAGCAGGTACAGTTACCTCATCAAGTTCTACTTTCCTCCCACTCACTTCTTTCGAGAGAAACTCTTTTTCTAGAAAGGATCCATTCAAAGCAACGAATATATTGCCTTTGGATCTGTGATAGAAGGTGTACCCAACATTTTCTTTTGGGTATCCTATGAAGACGCACTTCTCTGATTTGGGTTAGAGCTTATCAGGTTGAAACTTTTTCACATAAGCATTGCAACCTCAAACTTTAAGAAACGACAGCTTAGGTTTCTTGCCAAACCATAGCTCATACGGTGTTGTCTCAACAGATTTAGATGGTGCCCTATTTAACGTGAATGTAGATGTCTCTAATGCATAACCCCAAAACGATAGTGGTAGATCGGTAAGAGACATCATAGATCGTACCATATCTAATAAAGTACGGTTATGACATTCGGACACACCATTACACTGTGGTGTTCCAGGTGGCGTGAGTAGTGAAACTATTTCACATTGTTTTTAACTGAAGGCCAAACTCGTAACTCAAATATTTTACTTCTGCGATCATATCGTAGAAACTTTTATTTTTGTTCTGATGATTCTCCACTTCACTCTGAAATTCTTTGAACTTTTCAAATGTTTCATACTTGTGTTTCATCAAGTAGATATACTCATATCTGCTCAAATCATCTGTGAAGATCAGAAAATAATGATACCTGCCGCGAGCCTCAATATTCATCGGACCATATACATCAGTATGTATGATTTCCAACAAATCTGTTGCTCACTCCATTGTTTCGGAGAATGGAGTCTTAGTCATCTTGCCCATGAGGCATGGTTCGCAAGCATCAACTGATTCATAATCAAGTGATTCCAAAAGCCCATTAGCATGGAGTTTCTTCATGCGCTTTACACCAATATGACCTAAACGGTAGTGCCAAAAATAAGTTGCACTATCATTATTAACTTTGCATCTTTTGGTTTCAATGTTATGAATATGTGTATCACTACAATCGAGATCCAACGAACCATTTTCATTGGGTGTGTAACCATATAAGGTTTTATTCATATAAACAGAATAACAATTTATTCTCTTACTTAAATGAATAACCGTATTGCAATAAACATGATCAAATCATATTCATGCTCAACGCAAACACCAAATAACACTTATTTAGGTTCAACACTAATCCCAAAAGTATAGGGAGTGTGCGATGATGATCATATCAATCTTGGAACTACTTCCAACACACATCGTCACTTCACCCTTAACTAGTCTATGTTCATTTTGCAACTCCCGTTTCGAGTTACTACTCTTAGCAACTGAACCAGTATCAAATACCGAGGGGTTGCTACGAACACTAGTAAAATACACATCAATAATCTGTATATCAAATATACCTTTGTTCACTTTGCCATCCTTCTTACCCGCCAAATACTTGGGGCAGTTCCGCTTCCAGTGACCAGTCCCTTTGAAGTAGAAGCACTTAGTCTCAGGCTTAGGACCAGACTTGGGCTTCTTCACTTGAGAAGCAACTTGCTTGCCGTTCTTCTTGAAGTTCCCCTTCTTCCCTTTGCCCTTTTCTTGAAACTAGTGGTCTTGTCTACCATCAACACTTGATATTTTTCTTGATTTCTACCTTCGTCGATTTCAGCATTACGAAGAGCTTGGTAATCGTCTCCGTTATCCCTTGCATATCATAGTTCATCACGAAGTTCTACTAACTTGGTGATGGTGACTAGAGAATTCTGTCAATCACTATTTTATCTGGAAGATTAACTCCCACTTGATTCAAGCGATTGTAGTACCCAGACAATCTGACCACCTGCTCACTGCTTGAGCTATTCTCCTCCATCTTTTAGCTATAGAACTTGTTGGAGACTTCATATCTCTCAACTCGGGTATTTGCTTGAAATATTAACTTCAACTCCTGGAACATCTCATATGGTCCATGACGTTCAAAACGTCTTTGCAGTCCCAATTCTAAGCCGTTTAAGCATGGTGCACTAAACTATCAAGTAGTCATCATATTGAGCTAGCCAAATGTTCATAACATCTGCATCTGCTCCTGCAATAGGTTTGTCACCTAGTGGTGCATCAAAAACATAATTCTTCTGTGCAGCAATGAGGATAAACCTCAGATTATGGATCCAATCCGCATCATTGCTACTAACATCTTTCAACTTAGTTTTCTCTAGGAACATATCAAAAATAAAACAGGGGAGCTAAACACGAGCTATTGATCTACAACATAGATACGCTAATACTACCAGGACTAAGTTCACGATAATTTAAAGTTCAATTAATCATATTACTTAAGAACTCTCACTTAGATAGACATCCCTCTAATCCTCTAAGTGATCACGTGATCCAAATGAACTAAACCATGTCCGATCATCACGTGAGATGGAGTAGTTTCAATGGTGAACATCACTATGTTGATCATATCTACTATATGATTCATGCTCGACCTTTCCGTCTCCGTGTTCCGAGGCCATATCTATTATATGCTAGGCTCATCAAGTTTAACCTGAGTATTCCGTGTGTGCAACTGTTTTGGACCCGTTGTATTTGAACGTAGAGCCTATCACACCTGATCATCATGTGGTGTCTCATCACGAAGAACTTTCACAACGGTGCATACTCAGGGAGAACACTTGTACCTTGATAATTAGTGAGAGATCATCTTATAAAGCTACCATCGAACTAAGCAAAATAAGATGTATAAAAGATAAACATCACATGCAATCAAAATATGTGACATGATATGGCCATCATCATCTTGTGCCTTTGATCTCCATCTCCAAAGTATCGTCATGATTTCCATCGTCACCGGCATGACACCATGATCTCCATCATCTTAATCTATATCAATGTGTCGTCACATGGTCGCCTCGCCAACTACTGCTCATGCAACTATTGCTATCGCATAGCAATAAAGTAAAGCAATTATTTGGCGCTTGCATCTTATGCAATAAAGAGACAACCACAAGGCTTATGTCAATTGCCGATAACTTCAACAAAACATGATCATCTTATACAACAACTTATATCTCATCATGTCTTGACCATATCACATCACAACATGCCCTGCAAAAACAAGTTAGACGTCCTCTACTTTGTTGTTGCAAATTAAACGTGGCTGCTACGGGCTTAGCAAGAACCGTTCTTACCTACACATCGAAAACCACAACGATAGTTTGTCAAGTTAGTGTTGTTTTAACCTTCTCAAGGACCGGGCGTAGCCACACTCGGTTCAACTAAAGTTGGAGAAACTGACACCCGCTAGCCACCTGTGTGCAAAGCACGACGGTAGAACCAGTCTCGCGTAAGCGTACGCGTAATGTCGGTCTGGGCCGCTTCATCCAACAATACCGCCGAACCAAAGTATGACATGCTGGTAAGCAGTATGACTTATATCGCCCACAACTCACTTGAGTTCTACTCGTGCACAACATCAACGCATAAAACCTAGGCTCGGATGCCACTGTTGGGTAACGTAGTAATTTCAAATAAATCCTATGCACACGCAAGATCATGGTGATGCATAGCAACAAGAGGGGAGAGTGTTGTCTACGTACCCTTGTAGACCGGAAGCGGAAGCGTTAGCACAACGCGGTTGATGTAGTCGTACGTCTTCACGGCCCGACCGATCAAGCACCGAAACTATGACACCTCCGAGTTCTAGCACACGTTCAGCTCGATGACGATCCCCGGACTCCGATCCAGCAAAGTGTCGGGCAAGAGTTTCGTCAGCACGACGGCGTGGTGACAATCTTGATGTTCTATCGTCGCATGGCTTCGCCTAAGCACCTCTACAATATTACCGAGGATTATGGTGGAGGGGGGCACCGCACACGGCTAAGAGAACGATCACGAAGATCAACTTGTGTGTCTAGAGGTGCCCCCTGCCCCTGTATATAAAGGAGCAAGGGGGAGAGGCCGGCCGGCCCTTGGGGCGTGCCAAGGAGGGGGGAGTCCTCCTCCTAGTAGGAGTAGGACTCCCCTTTCCTAGTCCAACTAGGAAGAGAGAAGGGGGAAGGAAAGAGAGGGAGAGGGAGAGGGAAAGAGGGGCCGCGCCCCCCCTCCCCTAGTCCAATTCGGACTCCTCATGAGAGGGGGCGTGCCACCTCCTGGGCTGCTGTCCTCTCTCTCCCCTCAGGCCCACTAAGGCCCAATACTTCCCCGGGGGGTTCCGGTAACCCTTCCGGCACTCCGGTTTTCTCCGAAATCACCCGAAACACTTCCGGTGTCCGAATATAGCCGTCCAATATATCGATCTTTATGTCTCGACCATTTCAAGCCTCTTCGTCATGTCCGTGATCATATCCGAGACTCCGAACAATCTTCGGTACATCAAAATATATAAACTCATAATGAAACTGTCATCGTAACGTTAAGCGTGCGGACCCTACGGGTTCGAGAATAATGTAGACATGACCGAGACACGTCTCTGGTCAATAACCAATAGCGGAACCTGGATGCTCATATTGTCTCCTACATATTCTATGAAGATCTTTTATCGGTCAAACCGCATAACAACATACGTTGTTCCCTTTGTCATCAGTATGTTACTTGCCCGAGATTTGATCGTCGGTATCTCAATACCTAGTTCAATCTCGTTACCGGCAAGTCTCTTTACTCATTCCGTAATACATCATCCTGCAGCTAACTTATTAGTTGCAATGCTTGCAAGGCTTATGTGATGTGCATTACCGAGAGGGCCCAGAGATACCTCTTCGACAATTGGAGTGACAAATCCTAATCTCGAAATACGCCAACCCAACAAGTACCTTCGGAGACACCTGTAGAGCACCTTTATAATCACCCATTTACGTTGTGACGTTTGGTAGCACACAAAGTGTTCCTCCGGTAAACGGGAGTTGCATAATCTCATAGTCATAGGAACATATATAAGTCATGAAGAAAGCAATAGCAACAAACTAAACGGTCAAGTGCTATGCTAACGGAATGGGTCAAGTCAATGACATCATTCTCCTAATGATGTGATCCCGTTAATCAAATGACAACTCATGTCTATGGTTAGGAAACATAAACATCTTTGATCAACGAGCTAGTCAAGTAGAGGCATACTAGTGACACTCTGTTTGTCTATGTATTCACACATGTATTATGTTTCCGGTTAATACAATTCTAGCATGAATAATAAACATTTATCATGATATAAGGAAATAAATAATAACTTTATTATTGCCTCTAGAGCATATTTCCTTCATCATCAAGCTTCATCAGATCTCCAGCAGTGCTCCTTTTCTTCTATTTTGACCTCCAGGTCGTTTTCTTGGCGTTTATGGCGGTGGCTTTCGCTTTCTTGGCAGCCTCCTGGTCATACTTAACTTTCCAGAAGTCAGAGTTGGCCTGCAGACAGGTAAAAACAAGATAAAGAGTCAGGCAAGTATTAAAACAATACGACTGGGAAAATACAAAAGAGAGAAATAATGACATCCTTACTTCTGGCACCGGGTTAAGCTGGTAGAAGGGGTTTAACCCGACGACACTGCAATCTTCGTATTTCCCGTTCACCAGAAGAGTTGACATTGAGACAATATCTTCTTCTATCAATTGAACGGGGCTGTGACGAAGAGAGTCATCCGGGCCTCCACCATACTCATACATAAGCTTTGACCGGCGGCTCAAAGGGATGACCCGCCATGAGATCGAGTAGCGGGTTAGATCAACTCTAGTTAACCCATTCCCCAACAGAGAATTGATCCTTTTGATAGATGGTATCAGCCTCTTGCGTTCGACGACGGTAAGCTTATCAGGAAGCGCGAACTTGGAGTCAAGACGATCGGGGCGATAACCCGACAGTGGCTTCTCGTTTGCTGGTGAAGTGTCCTGGCAGTAGAACCAAGTCTGGTTCCAGTCCTTTGGGTGACTTGGTAAGACAATGAGGGGGAAGACGGCACCCTGCCGGCGCTGAATTGATATGCCTCCAAGCTCTAAGCTAAGGCCGTTGGTGCACTTGTTCTGCCGGTTTAGATAAAAGTATTCTCTAAACAACTCCACGGTCGGCTCTTGTTGAAGATATACCTCACAGAGCACTTGGAAGTTACAGATGTTAGATATGGAGTCGGGCCTGATATCTTGAGGGTGGAGCTTGAAAAAGTGGAGGACCTCTCTGAAGAACTTTGAGCCGGGCGGTGAGAAGCCACGGTTCATGTGGTCAGTAAAAACGATCACCTCACCGTCTCTTGGATTGGGCCGTTCTTCTTCTGGGTCAGGGGCACGGTAAGACATGACGATTTTCGTTGGCAAAAATCCTATGATGAAGAACTCTTTTAAACGCTCCTCAGTTATGGTTGAGGGAACCCAGTTATAGATGGTTGGTGTTTTGGACGGCATGATGTGCAAAGAACTGAAAAGAAAAGCAACATGCCGGTTCAGTTTAATGGTGAGATTGACAGTTAAGTGATGAAGATGCAAACAAGTAATGGCGGCTTAGTTAAGGGCTAATGACATATAAGGAAAATTAAGCCAGCATGATAAGACGCCATGACTACAAATATTTGAAGAAGGCAAATTCAGCTAAGTATTGAGACAAACAAGTTTCCTACATTGCTTGGTATTATTCCAGATCAAATGGTTATTCAAAAAAGAAAACAATTCTAGACCTAAAAAATTCAGTACAGAGGAGTCGGTAAGTTCTGAAGCAGCCTTTTAATCAGAGAAAGGGATCTGTGGATCAAGAAGAGGTACAAAAACACTACCGCGCGAGCATATATATAACTTTTTGGATCAGAAAAGGCTGGCGGTGGAAGAACTACGATGAACTATGATGAACTATGAAGAACACACAGGAGTTTGGAAACCCTAGAATGAGGATCTGAGAAGTAAAAAGGGAGACACTTACGATTGCGGATCTCCTGCGGAGGTCGCCGCTGTTCTCTGGATCGGTTCGGGTTGATGCAGCGGCCAACGTCGACGGAGACGGAGGTGAAGCGCGGCGGTGGCGAAGCTCGAGCAGCAGGGGGTTTGCGAGAGGAAGAAGACGGAGCGAGAGAGGAGAATGAGAAGGCCGAGGCGTGCCTATTTATAAGGAAAAGATGCGAACAGACGGGCACGAAAATCAAGGGAGAGCCGAATAATGGTTATCCAGCTATACAGGCGCCTCGATTCTCGGGAAACATTAAAGATAAAATATCCGTTGGAAGATGATGTCATGAAAGTTTTTTGCGTTTTCAAGAGATGATGTCACGGCGGGTTACAAGAAAATTTCAGCGAAGATAAGAAGATGGATTTTTGTCTAAGTATTGAAGATTGACAAAGAACGAAGTTCAAAGTCAACCTGGGGCCTAATGTTGGGGATATTACTATCAGTTATGACCCGCCTAGGAGGGACCGAGTCAGCCCCAATGGCGGGTTACACAAGAAGCCCAGTAAACATTCAAGATTATAGTTTATTAAATCTTATAGAAGGCCCAAAGGCCTGAAGGCAGTTTAAGGCCTGATATTGTGAACCCCCGTATGTAAGGAAAGACTTGTAAAGAAAGGCATGTAAAGGAAATCACCGAGCCGGACACAATTATGAGCTGGCCGGGACTCTGTAGGCCACCAGGCGTCAACCCATGTATATAAGGGGACGACCCGGTGGCGGCTTAGGGGAAGAAACAACAAGTCGATAACCAAACCGGCGATTTGAGCCTCTTGGTGATCGAAACCCCAGCAATACCAATCACAACTAGACGTAGGCTTTTACCTTCATCGTAAGGGGTCGAACTAGTATAAAACCCTCTTGTGTCCTTTGTCCCGATTAACCCCTTTAAGCTTCCTAGTGCGATGGCCCTATGACTAAGTCCTTGCTCTAGGACATCTGTCGTGACAATTCCACGACAAGTTCTGACTTTTGTGGGTAGTCAACCAAATTATGGTTCTTGATTGAAGGCCCCTTGATGAACTACACCGCATGCAGAGGCGACGGTGACCACGGGGAAGAGACCAAGACCATCAACAATCTCTTGCAACGTTCCTCCTCATCGCCGTCGCCGCCACCAACAGCAAGAATGATGACCAGCTCATGAGACGGCTACTAGAACATTGGAGCCTTCCTGAGATGGCAACACACTCGAGATTAATAGAGATTGAGAAAGTGGGGGAGAGAGAGGGCGGAGAGGGGAGGAAGATCGAGGGAGGGAGGGGAGAGAAATCTTGCATGTAGACGTTGGTAGAACAAACACTTTTTCAAATATAAATGGGATTTGATGGTAAGTCATCATTGTGTTTATTCCTAATCTGTCAGACACCATAACTTTCATTTCAAATGTGTAGTAATGTTCTTCGATAAATATGTCTTTAGCTCTTGATATTTTAGTATGGTTGTAAATTGATCCATTCACATATCACTTTGAGAAAAAAAATAGTTGAGGGAAGGAAGAAAAAGAGAGTGCTTAAACGATAAAAAAAGAAGTCGCTAATGCAGCCCGTTGCAACGCACATGCATTCTATTAGTTAGTGGTTGCATCTCAACGACGACTACATATGCATTCCCGTTTAATAGTACAGATACAGATGTATTGTGCTTCCGGTTGTCTTGGATTATGATATTACATGGTAGCTTGCAGAGAGAGAAAGGTGAACAAGTTATCTGGTAGATTTATGTGTCGCCCGTACTAATTCATTTTATGTCTTGCCTACAGTGCGACAGTATTTGGGCCGGCCCAATATTGTAGTTGCACACGATTTAGTGTGTCTGTTGTTTTTCATAGTTTTTTGTCGGCTTTCTTCAGGGTTTCTAAGGTTTTATTCAGGGGATTTTCGTTTTTAATTTTTTTTCTTCAGCTGATGTTTCTCTATTCGATTTTCACCGATTTTCTTCAGATTTTTCTTTTTCTCCTTTTTTTCTTTTGTTACACATGTCTGATTTTTTCATATACATTATACATTTTTGTACACGTTAGAAATATTTTGCATACATGTTTAACATTTTCAAATACATGACTAACATTTATTTAAATATATGTTTTGACGTTTACTTGTTTTCATACACATTGTATGTAATATTTTCCAAATATATGATTAACACTTTTTTCAGATGTATGTTTTTCAACTGTTTTAGAATATTTGTTAAACATTTTACAAAAGCACATTTAAAATATATTTTTTGACATGGAACTTATTTGAACTATGTGAACGTTTTTACATGGTACAAATACTCCCTTCGTTCTCAAATATAAGTCTTTCTAGAGATTCCAATAAGTGACTACATACGGAGCAAAATGAGTGAATCTACACACTAAAATATGTCTATATACATCCATATATTGTAGTCCATTTGAAATGTCTAAAAAGAGTTATATTTAGGAACAGAGGGAGTATATTTTTAAATGTTACAAACATATTTTTAAATGTGGCATACTGTTTTTACTTGTAATGTTTTTTTAAAAAAAGTTGTCCAAAAATGCTTTTGAAACACATGATCATTCCTA
This sequence comes from Triticum aestivum, assembly GCF_018294505.1. Lineage (NCBI taxonomy): Eukaryota > Viridiplantae > Streptophyta > Magnoliopsida > Poales > Poaceae > Triticum > Triticum aestivum. Next base: position 432,171,990 of record NC_057806.1, read on the forward strand.
GAATGTCACATACTTATTTTTCTAATGGTACAACATTTTCTAAAAATTGAGCGAACATAACTTTTTACACTGCATGGATTTTTTAAATAACTAAATTATTTTTTCGAAATATATGTATTTAGTGTTTTTCAAAAACATATAAAAGTAAAAGAAAAGTGAGTGACATCATCATGACGCCAGCCTGATGGAGGCTACTTGGCCAGGCCACTACCAGGTCCTGTAGGCAAGCCGAGCTACTGTCTCACGCGAAGTGAGACATAGCTGCGCCCCACTTTAGCGCAAAGAAAAAAAAAAGATGAGCACCGCTGTCTTTTTTTTTTGAGGAATCTCGCCAAACTTTATTGATTCAAAAGAATGGTCATCGGTACAAGGTTCGGATCATGGGGCATGCCCAACCAAACATGTCGACCTAAAGATAAATTACAAGTATACTTGGCGAGATTGTGGGCTTCAAAGTTGAAGTTTCTATATTCAAAAACAAAACTGCAAGTACGAAAACTACCCTTGCGTTCTATTATTTCATGTACAATGGTTGCATGTGCTCCACTAGTTCCCATGAGGATGTCCTTCTCGACCCCTTGGCAATCGCTTGCAACACATAGGTCCTGAAGATTGAGGTCCTCTGCCAACGCTGTCGCTTCCCTGCATGCATATGTTTCAAGAATCGTTGGGTCTGTCATGCCTTGAAAAACAACCGTTGAAGAGCCTAAATAAGCGCCGCTGTAGTCGCGGCAAATGGCTGCTGCCACGCCTCCGCGCCCGTAGCGAAGCACTGCACCATCCACGTTGATCTTCGCGATCCCTATAGCCAGTGGCAACCATCGTTTTGACGCTGCTGAAGGCACCGCAATGGTCTTGTACTGCTTCTCTGTCCTGGGTAACATTTTTAGCTCCTGAAGAAAAGAATTGACAAAGGAATTTGTGTGTTGCGGGCTCTGAAAAATATTCTCATGGATTGCCTTTCGCCTCGCATACCATATTGCCCATAATGTCACAGCCATCCTTGATGAGCACTGCTGTCTGGCATTGCAGTTTAGTTTCCCACAGTGAGTGGAACAGGTGCAGAGAGGAGAGAAATTCATCTTCTCGGGTTTCCCGGGCCCATTTGCTGATTTTGCTGCTACTCTTGTAGATAGGCCCAGCTACAAGCAAATAAGGCCCCTGCGCTCAGGCCTTTCGGGAATACGTACTGGAGCAATGCGCCAAGGCGTCTCTCGCTCGGCAAACGCTCTTTGCCGGCTCTATGCCGACGGCCTCCCGCCACCGCGCCGTCGGCAAACCCCGGCTACAATCTGCAATCCCCCCCAAACCCTACACAGCCCGGCTTACCCCTCCCATCCCCCCACTTGCGTCTCCATCCTCTCCGCCCTCTTCCACTCGCGCCGCCGCTCGTCCCTGCGTCCGAGCCTGCCGTTTAGGAAGGTCGCGCTCGGATCGCACGTCGGAACAAGAGAAACCGGCCGGCACTCAGGTCAGTTCGCTGCCATTTGCGCTGCTCGGAGCGGCAGATCTGCTCGTACTCCCGCAATGATTCAGTTTCTGAGCTTTGACATCATGTGTGTGCGTGCGGACCGCGGCGCAGGGAGGGTCGGCCCGGCGACGATGGCGGAAGACCGAAGCTGGATGTACACGGGCCGCCAGAGCAGGGAGAAGTTCACCCCCGAGTGGCTGGAGAAGACGACCGAGTTCCTGGAGCGCGCCTTCCGCATCCTCCCGCCGGGGCGCCAGGCCGTGCTGTGCCCCTGCGCTCGCTGCCAGTTCAGGCTGTACAGACCGAAGGACGAGATTCAGCTGCATCTGTTCAAGAACGGGTTCGCGCCAGGGTACACGGTGTGGGTGTACCACGGCGAGCGCCACAACCCCCAGCCTGCAAAGCCTAAGCCGTCCGACGACCACCCCAAAGAGAATGGCGATCTCGACGGGAAGAAGGATGGCGCCGGCGGCGGCGAGCAAGTGCCGAAACCGGCGCAGGTTTTGTTCTGAACATCTGAAGGGTTTCAGAAACTGTAGCTTAAACAGGGGAGGTTTCAGCAGCGGCTACTGACATTTGCAGGGGACGAAGAAGTGGGCGTGCGCAAGCGGCAAGCCACCAAAGAAGGATCAGCTGTGGGCACGGGCTGCGGCGCAGGGAGAGGGAGGCCCGGCGGCGACGGCGGAGGACCGCAGCTGGATGTACACGGGCCGGCAGAGCAGGCAGACCATCACCCCCGAGTGGGCGGAGAAGACGACCGAGTTCGTGGAGCGCGCCTTCCGCGGCGTCCCGCCGGACTATGGCATGCTGTGCCCCTGCGCGCGCTGCCGCAACCGCAACAGGATACCGAGGACCAAGTTCGACATGACGATGGATCTGGGCAGGAACGGCTTCATGCCAGGGTACACGGTGTGGGTGCACCACGGCGAGGGCCCCAACCCCCAGCCTGCCAAGCCGTCCGACGCCCATGGGAAGAAGGATGGCGGCGGCGGCGGCGAGCAAGTGTCAAAACCGCAGGTTTTGTTCTGAACATCTGAGAGGGGTTTCAGAAACTGTAGCTGTGAACGCCCCTTGGGAAATATGTCCAGGTTACTGACATTGTGAACTCGCCATTGCATTTGCAGGAGACTAAGGAGTGGGAGATTTCCCATCTTGAGGCGTATGCAAGAGGCCGTCTACCAAAGGGGACTAGTCAAATGGAGTGGAGCTACCAGAAATACCTGTGGGAGCAAAAGAAAGCCAAGCTGCAACAGGAACAGAGTGAGCCAAAGGCAAAGAGGCTGGTGAGTTTACCTGCCTTAGTGTCACTGCAGTGTCAATACTCGGTAGAAATCTGACGGTGCTTGTCCCATATTCAGGCTATGAACTAGGGTAGAAACATTGCTTGATGTGTTTGCTCTGTACAACTTAACTATAGGAGTGCAATGCTAGCCCAAATTTGCAGCAATGGTTGCCCACTTCATGCTCGCGCTGTGTGGAATGGGTAGGCGGCTTATCGGCTTGAAGCCTGAGATGCAACTTTGGGAAGAGCAAAGTTGTTGCATTGTTTCCTGTTACTACTTACTCCACTAGTTAGTGAGAGACTGTTGCAGCAAATTCTTTACTGCTAAATGCTGATACAAATAGATGGTTTTAGAATGGCTGTACTAGGCAATCTTCTTCAATAATGCTATAAGTAGTACAATATCCTGAAAGATACAACACCTTCCCCATTTCATGTTTTCCTGAAACTTTTTTTAGCCTTCAAATGCTGCTCTATAAGAAACATGTTTGCCAAACGTATTTGGCTGTTGGTACAGCTATATGAATGTTCTCAAGGCACTCGACTTTGAGGACGATCCTCTTGCTTGAGCATGCAAGTACTGATATCAGGTCCTTCTTGCTAAAACCTCACAAGGGTTTGTTATTGATTAGTAGTATCACAGAGTACGCATTGCTGGCTTTTCTCTGACGTACAGTTGCACGACTTTCTGCACTTCTTTTTCAACTGACGGATATCTACACTTAATAGCATAACTTGTTCAAACTATGTGATTCTTTTAGCTCACGTTTGAGTTTCCATGCATATGCCGTAGCGCACCTCTGGTTCCTCCACTGCTGATTCTTTTAAAACTATTTGATGTGATTCTTTCAGCTCACGTTTGCTGAAGAGGAAGGGAGCAATGTCGACGTCCCTGAACCTGAAGTTGAAGATACAGCAACGACAACAGCTGATGCTCCTGTAGCTAATCCGGCAATGACAGCAAACGCCGGTGGAGTTCAGATCCCAGCTGGACCGACTGCTCGTCCCAAGCGCAAGGCAGGCCCGCCCGGGTGGTATTCAGGTTCAGATTGGGTCCATTGACCCATGTACTCCGCGGATAAGAAATGGGCGGCTAAGGCTCCCCGCATGGCTCCACCGCTTCCCCATCACTACCGGAGCCGGATTAGATCTTCTCTACCTCGCCACCGCCGTTTGTGTGTTGTGCGTGCCTTGCGTCTGTGTTGGGCTTGTTGTGCTGTGCCCACAGCTGAACCCGTGTAGTGTTTGTGTGCGTGTGTGTTGGACCTTGTCTGCGGTGGCGTTGTGTGTGTGTTGTTCGGTTGGTACCTTGTTAATTGTGTGCTCGGTGGTTGCTTTATTTATAAAGCGGGGTGAAAGCCTTTTTCAGTAAGGCTGATCGTAAGCACTTGTTGTGTCGGTGGATTAATCGGCTAGTTAAACTTCTTCTAGATCGATTGCATTTCTGTGATTTCAATTTGTGAGCCATCCAGCGATCAAGATCTATGTGGCTTACAGTTGGTATCAGAGGCACTGAGTCATGGAGATTCCATGGCACCACCATGATACCTGACTTTGAGATCGGTGGCGAACGGTGGCCATGGAGAGTCTGTCGACCAAGGGGTGCGGCGTCTACGAGCTCCTCCACACTGACTTCACCAATGACCTGGGTAGAAACTTAAGGGCCAAGGTGAGATTCTCCTCAAATCCGTGACAAAGTTTCTCGAGATATTGCTACGCTCGATAGCCTCATCACGGTGAGGGGTGACGGCGTTCGCGAGGAGAGGGCGTTCGACCTCAAGAAGATCCACGTTGAGATAAGCAAGGAGAATAAGAGATCCAGGCCACGGTGGATGGTCCGTCGACCTCACGCAACACTATGAATGGACGCAGTGGTGCTGCCTTTGATTCCCTTGGCTCAAAATCTGACCACCGGGGGAATCACCTAATACTTATGCCGCTCCTCCGGTCAGAGATGCATATAATACATATCGAAGTGATTAACTCAGAGAATTCGGGACGATCTGGTGTAAACAAGGATAGAAATGTATGCAGAAATACACTCATCAATATTCGCAATGACTTTTTAAAAAAATACACAATGATTGTTTTGTAACTACATTGTGAATATTTAATGATTGGACAAAGTAGAGGATGACTAATTTTGAACATTATTTAAATACACTGTGAACGCAAAATGAGTAAACAAAATAATGTTTATGTATCTCCAGCAAAATCCTCTATGTATTTGTCGGCGTTCTGGGAACGGGGGTCCCCAGACTTGTCTGCCTGCGGCCTGCGGCGTGGCTCAAATGGGGGCCCAGCGCGGCACATCTTCATCAGCTCAACTTCAAGACCCTCGCGATGGGCCAAGCCTCGCGGGGCGGATGACAGGAAGCTTCCTCAGAAGCAGCCTCGTCAGGCAGGCTCGCGAGGAGGCGGAGGGATCAAGGCAGGAACACCTCACGAGGAGACCGTGACGCAAGCCATGACGATCGAGATCAGGCGGGCACCGGCCTGCGCTGTGTCCTTGTTTCCCCTTTGGTGCAAAGGGGGCAAGCATAGGCCAAGGCACCGGGCAAAGGTTACCATTCCGATGCAACAAGACCAAGACCAGCAGAGCGGCAGGATGGAGGTCACCGCGGAGCCCAAGACGGCGTCATCACTAGTACTTTTGGCAGCCGAAGACCGCCTTTGGTCAGGATAACTTGTACTATATGTTCCCCTTCAAAATGGCCAATTGTTGGCGCCCTTCCCGCTCATTATTTGGGGAGAGGCCCAGGGCCTCTATAAATAGAGCTAGCCACCACAGAGTAGAGACAGAGGGAAAAAAACCCAAGAACATCGAGAAGACAGGGAGAGATCTGGTAGAACCCTAGCAAAGAGAGAGAGATAGAGGCGACTGGACTCACCCTAGCAGTTCATCGCACCAGCTCAAGAACACCTCTCGCAAGGCTGTTCTTCCCTTGTACTGTTCATCATCAGCCCCTGAGGCAATCCACCACACCACACACTGGAGTAGGGTATTACACCACAACGGTGGCCCGAACAAGTATAAACCTCGTGTCCCTTGTGTTGTTCGTTGTTTCCAGCTTAGATCATGCGGGGAGATTGGACGTAGATCGGTAGGGGAGAGATCTCCGTGCGCACCCCAGTGTTCGAACCTCAAGGGTCTGCCGGAACCCGAAATCCAACATTTGGCGCGCCAGGTAGGAGTGCACCGGAATCCTTCGTCCTCCGCATCGTGTTCATCGCTTCGTCGTTCAGATGTCAACCGACCCGGCAGCCAACGCCGACCGCTGGGCAGCGTGGCCCGCCCACACCGTGGCACCAGCCCAGGGCGACCTCAACCTTGTGCCTCAGGCAGCCCGCGCTCCGCAGGGCGCTGCGGGGCGCGGGCGACGCGGCCAGACGCCGCCTGCCCTCACACCACGGCAGGTGCGGGCCGCAGCAAGGGCCTCGGACCACGCCGCGACCACGGCGCCGTACACCCGACGGGAGCAAGCGAATTCCAGGGCCGCGCTCACGGCGGCCCAAGAGCTGCTACGGTGCCGACTGCTGGAGGGCGGCCGCGACGTGTTGTTGGAGCGAGTAGCTGAGCTCCTTGACGACGACGCCTCAGGAACACCTCCTTTTTGCGTCCAGCTACCACCCTAGACCCAAGGCGGGCCGCATGGCGGCATCGTGCGCATGCACGCGACTTCCAGTGGACTCCAGAACCCGTCCGGCGCCAACACCTCCGCCGGCACCGGGTGACAAGTCACGCCGGCCCCCTCTCAGGCCAGCGAAGGGGTGCACGCCGCGGCCTTCGGCCTCGGCGGACCGCCGCGCCATCACCCCCAAGACGGCGCTCCAAGCTAGGCTGCATGGCATGCGGGGCGCTACGGCGGGGCGCATGGGGCGGCGACCCCGAAAGCTTATGTGCCCCGCATGATGGATCAGGGGTGCCACTGGAGGAAGATCCTGGCTCGTTACTCGGGCCAGGCTGAGACGAGGAGACACCAGAAGCTGAGCTCTTTCAGGAACCCCAGGAGAGCCTCGACAACTGCACCGGCGGCGGCAATTATCGGGTACCACTCATCCCTCAGGAGCAAGATTATGCTAACCATGGGTCGCAGGAGATACAGGTCGCCGCAGTAGGTGGCTGCCCCAATCCTGCAGCCTCATACACCTCAGGAGGAGGGCACAGGGGGCTGCAGGAGAGGGGCCGAGATTCGGGTTCGTCACCGCGGCGGTCGGAGCAAGGCGTTCTTAGGAGGTAGGCCCCCTGTCGGGGAGGTGCCCCAAGGCCTACCCCCGGCAGGGGACCCGTGGTCGTCGGGGGAACCGCTGGCGACCGCTCTGCCTCATTGGCATCGTCCTGGTTTCCAGTCGCCGTCAATGGCGACAGAGTGTGGCGCAAGGTGGGGCCCTTGCCTGGCGATATGAAGCAAGGTCGGTACCTGTGAAGAAGGCCTAGTGCCTGTGAAGCTCGCCGCCCGTGACACTATCACGTAATAATGAGTGGGGTTGTACACGCCCCGGAGTCTCCGGAGAGCCGCCCTCGGGCCTCGGGGCTCCCGCCCACGCCCAGTGGCAGAACTTAGCTCCGCGCTGGTGAGAAGACATCAAGGACTAGACTAGGTGCCGCACGCGGCCTTTTGCTTTTACCTTTCCTTGTTGACAAGTTCTTCGATTTGGATTTAAGTTGGATTTGAGCTTGATGCTTGCGTGTGTTTGGGGAAAGGGGTGTTTAGTCTCGTTCGAGCAATCTCTCGGGTTCTGGTTTCGGCTTTGCATCCAAAGTTAGCATCAGCTGCCCCCCTCGCGAGCCCCTCACGAGCCGGGCCGGGCCTGGCACGTTTACAACCAGGACCGCTGTTACCGCACCCTTTCTAGAGGTTTTCATCGCGGAATCTACAAGTTAATCAGAAGACACCCGAGGTGCAGCGGCCCCCGCAGGCCCGCTCGGGACTCGTCGGGGTCGGAAGGTACACAAGTCAGCTGACCCATCACCGGGCCAGCGGCTAAATTCACACGCAACATTATGCTTGCCAGGGTACTAATTGCAAACCTTTACATGAGGGGCTACCCCTCCCAAAATGCTCTTACATTCTTCAGGGCCAAACCCGAACCTTCTTCGTGCAGGATAAACAACAGTGACATATCACTTACCGCGTCTTCTTGGGCATCCTCGGAGGCATCACTGGCGTCGTTGACATTGTCACCGCCGCCAGCATCTCCGTCAGCGTCAGGCTCGTCCACGACCACACCATCATCATCAGACGCAAAGGCCCTGACGAGGGCGTCCACTTTGCCCTCCACCCATCGGGCCAAGGCGCCCCGGACGGCTATGGGCACGTGGGCGATGGCAGCGTCGAAGTCAAAGTGGGGGTCCCTGTCCAGCAGATAGCTGAAGACGCGGGAGAATGCACGCTCGAGCAAGGCTCGACTCCTCTCTTCGACAAGCCAACTGGACTTTTCGGAGCGGTTCTCCAGAAGCGTCACCACATCGGTGAAAAACTGGAGGTTGCCGGCGTAGTTGACCTTGTGCGGCTCCTTGGCGGCAGCCTCGCAGATGTTTCCCAAAGCTGTGTTGGCCCTTTCTGTGAGCGTTTGAAGCATGGGGGCATGCTCACGCTCCAGGACCCGCCGCCGACGGATCTCATCCTCATTCCACCGCGCGATGGCCTCGGCGTCATCAACCCTCTGTTGGAGAAGAAGCTGCTCGGCCCGGGAAGAGGACAGCTCCTCCTGTGCTGCGCTGAGGGCGGTTGTAGAGGAGTCCGCACGACGCGTCACTTCAGCCAGTTTGGCCCTGAGGGCCGCAGTCCTGCCCTCAGCCTCGGCCTTGATCAGCCCCAACCTCGTCTCGTATTCGCGCTCGAAGGCCGAGCGAGATTCCGCCACACGACGATCGACTTCTTCCTGGGCCTGAGCTTCGCGCGCGGCAATGTCATCCTCCGCCCGAGCCACCAGGCGCTCCCTCGTCTCCAACCGCTCAAGATCAAGGTTGCGCTCGGCGGCCTCCAGCGTCAGTGCCTCCTCGCGCTTCAGAAGCTCCGCCCGATTAACAGGGGCCCCGTCCATCGACTCAAGGGCCGCCTGGCGCAGTTCCACTTGCTGCTCCAGGGAGTTGCCCCAGGCCAGGAGCTCCCACGCGCGCTCCTCCGCATCCTTGCGCCGTCGATCTGCTTCCCGAGCCTCCTCGACGGCTTGGGAGCAGGCCTCCCACGAAGCTGCCAGCGACGCTTCAGCCTTCGCATTCTCGAGATCGCGCTGGTGACGCGCGAGGGCGATGGCTACCTTTAGTTTGCGCTTCTCCTCAGCAAGGCGCAAACCTTCGGCCTCGAGGTGCGCATCCTCGTAAGCAAGCTTTGCCCCGATCCGGCTCACCGCATCCGCTGCCCTCTGGAGGAACTCTTCGTGAAGGGCGCGTCGCTCCCGGGCGCGCCTGAGCACATCTTCCGCATCACCCTCTTCCACCGGAGCATGCGGAGGGCCCCGAGGCAGCAGGCCCCCTTCCGGCGTGGGGCTGGGGGCTGGCGCCCTAGCCATCGCCGAACGGACCTCTCTGGGAATCCGACCTGGCGTTGGTCCACCCACGGAGGAGGAGCCAAAGACAGACTTCAGCCATTCACCATCTATGATCAGAGGAGGAACATGCGGCAGGCCGGATGTGCCCTAGGAGGACTCATGAAGAAAGGACAGCGGGCGCGCAGGCTTGAGGTGCCCTATGGAACGGACCACTCCATCAACTGGTCTGGTAGCAGGGGTGCCGCTCGAGCTCGGCGAACCCAGGGCCAGCGGAGAAGGCGAAGCTTGGGGGGATGGCTCCCGGGCTGGCTCAGCGGGTTCCGCAAGGCAAGGCCTGAAAGGGCCACACTCAGTCGCAGGGATAGCAAAGTAAACAAGCAAGGAAAGAAGAAGACTTACTCGTCCATGGCAAGGTACTTCCTGCGCTTCAACAAGCGGCAAGGGCGGTCGTTGTCACCCAAGGCCTCCTTCCTCTTGCGGAGGGCCTCAAAGTCTACGCGGAACCGACCTAAGCGCCCGGCGCAGGGGTCGGCCCCTGGTGTGGAAGAAGCGTCAGGATGATCAGCGCTAGAGGAGTCAGCCTGGAGAGCGCCGTCAGGCGTCGCCTCGCGAGGAATGGCTGGGGGCTCGGGAGCCCCGGCCTCAGGAACCACATGCCGCAACTCCGCACCTGCCGCCGCTCCAGGGCGGGCCTCGGGAGACACCGCCTTCGGGGCTTCTCGCGGCATCAACACCTCGACATCGGGCGCCTCAACTCTCGCCGGTTCTCGTCTCCCCGCCCTGTCGCCTGAGGAAGGACCGCTGTGGGCGGCAGGAGAAGCAACCACAGAGGCTGGGTTCTCATGGGGCCCCACGAGGCCAGCCGGGCACAGTCCCCACTCGTCGAAGTCGGGCATCTACCTCACAAAATCGGCCCTGCCGGAGCAAAGATACAAGAGGACACCTGAGGGAGTCCTGGATTAGGGGGTCTCCGGACAGCCGGACTATCTCCGTTGGCCGGACTGTTAGACTATGAAGATACAAGATTGAAGACTTCGTCTCGTGTCCGGATGGGAATCTACTTGGCGTGGAAGGCAAGCTAGGCAATACATATATGGACATCTCCTCCTTTGTAACTGACCTTGTGTAACCCTAACCCTCTCCGGTGTCTATATAAACCGAAGGGTTTTAGTCCGTAGGACAACAATCACAACATACAATCATACCATACGCTAGCTTCTAGGGTGTAGCCTCTTTGATCTCGTGGTAGATCTACTCTTGTACTACCCATACCATCAATATTAATCAAGCAGGACGTAGGGTTTTACCTCCATCAAGAGGGCTTGAACCTAGGTAAAACTTCGTGTCCCCTGCCTCCTGTTACCATCCGGCCTAGACACACAGTTCGGGACCCCCTACCCGAGATCCGCATGTTTTGACACCGACATTGGTGCTTTCATTGAGAGTTTCGCTGTGCCGTCGCCACCAGGAAGGATGTCTCATCTCGTCTTTAAAGACGACACTATCACTGAGGGAGCTTTGGCTATCGGCCAAACTCTCCGGCTAGGTGGGTTTCTTACGACCGCCTGTTCGGCCGCTGCGCCGACGATGACTTCTTGGGTCATCGAAAGCAATCTTTACGTCAACTCGGAACTCGCCGAGAAGTTAGATCCAATGGAGCTCTCTTTCCTGAACGAGCTCTTGGATCGCATCGCCGCCCTAGGAGTCACTACAGACTACGATCAGATTGGGTCTAAACCCGATCTGAGAGAGATTAACTCCCCCCAGGTCACCCATCACGTTGCAGTGGTGGAGGAACAATGCGGCAACCCTTCATCTATCTTAAGGACTAGCTATGTCCGGATTCCCGATCCCTCCAAGCCGGATACCCGGGGAGGGGAGGACGTCACTCAAGGCCTGAACCTAGAATCAGGCAGCGGGCTAGATTTATCAAAAAACATCCAAGAATCCAAACTTTCGAGTTCGGAAACTCCTTGGCCCCTGAGTCTCAGATCGGGTGAGGATTCGGATTCAATTCCACTCACCCACCCAAACATACGTGATCTATCCCAAATTAGGCAAGAGCCCGAAGAAACAGTACACCATTACTGGGCCAGATTCCTCCTAGTCATGAACAGGATAAAGGACTGCCGCGAGGAAGACGCAATTTCATTCTTTTGCAATAATTGCACGGACAAGGGAATCCTCAATGCCATAAGTCGCCGCGAAATTACACGCTTTACCGACTTGGTGTCCATAGTACGAAAGTACTGTGCGATGGAAAGCGCCTGGAAAACCAAAATAAAATTTTGGGATAATCCGGCCCTGAATACAAACCCAGTCCGAAATAAAAGGATGCATTATCACAATACACCTGGGTTAACTACCAAAAAGCAAAAGCCCTCAACGGGGCAAGGAACCGTACTAGAGGGATGGCTCAACGGACCCTGCAAAATTCATAGTACAGCGGATGCAATACCAACGCACTGCCTTAGAGCATGTTGGATACTCCGGCAGGTGGCCAAAAGTGGTGAGGATCTACTCCTCCCAAAAACCACAGAGCACCATCCTGCGGACAACAATACAGTGTTAACGGTCTTTGAGACCTTCGCATCGAATAATAGACGCAAGCGAGCACTCCGCAGCATGGCCGAAATCTGCCACATAGCAGAAATAAATCCTTGGAATGACACGGCTATTACCTTCAATGCCAGTGACGAACCCAAATTCTGAACAGCCCGAGCACCAGCCGCACTAGTCCTCAGTCCAATCGTGGATGGCTTTCGACTCACCAAGGTACTCATGGACAGCGGCAGCGAATTAAACCTCATCTATGAGGAAACTCTTCAAAAAATGGAAATAGACTGGAGCCGCATTGAGCACAGTAGCACAACCTTTCGAGGAATCATCCCGAGTCGGGAAGCACGCTGTGCCGGGAAAATCACATAGATGTGGTATTCGGCACGCCGGATAATTACAGGTCCGAAGAAATTACATTCCAAGTGGCCCCGTTCAGCAGTGGATACCATGCTCTACTAGGGCGGGAGGCGTTTACAACCTTCCAAGCCATACCCCATTATGGGTACATGAAGCTCAAAATGCCCGGGCCCAACAGAATCATCACTCTTGCTAGTGATCCGGACATAGCACTCCGCACCGAAAATAAGACAGTCGCACTGGCCCTCGAGGCACTATCCGAAGCCCTAGCGGCCGAGGAACTAACTGCGCTGCGCTCCACGGTGAACAGAAACGATGTGATACTCGATAAAAGATCCAAGTCCACCTCCTTTAAACCGGCGGACGAAATAGTCAAATTCCAAGTCCATCCAACGGACCCTACAAAAACAGCTTCCATCGGGGCACAATTAAACCCTGATGTCGACGCCGCACTGCGAGAGTTCCTACGCGAGAACTGGGACATTTTCGCCTGGCACCCTTCAGACATGCCAGGAATCCCACGTAGGCTGGCTGAGCACAGCCTAAATATCCTAAAAGGATTCAAGCCAGTCAAGCAGACTCTTCGACGTTTCTTCGAGCCTAAGAGACAAGCCATGGGAGAGAAACTAGCCAAGCTATTGGAGGCCGGATTCATCAGAGACATAAAACATCCGGACTGGCTAGCAAACCTAGTGATGGTACCAAAGAAGGACAAATCATGGCGCTTGTGCGTCGATTTTAAGAACCTTAACAAGGCCTGCCCAAAGGATCCCTTCCCCCTCCCCCGCATCGATCAAATCATCGATGCTACCGCAGGACACGATTCATTGTGGTTCCTCGACGCATACTCCGGCTACCATCAAATTAAAATGGCGGAGCCAGACCAAGCCGCAACGGCATTCATCACACCATACGGCCCATTTTGCTTCAACACAATGCCCTTCGGGCTCAAAAACGCCGGCGCAACATATCAGCGCATGATTCAGACATGTCTGGCAAATCAGATCGGCAAAATAGTGGAGGCATACATGGACGACCTGGTCGTTAAAACCAAGCATGTCGAAACTCTAGTAGACGACTTGAGGCTCACATTCGACAACCTCCGAACATATGACATCAAGCTCAATCCGGAAAAATGCGTTTTCGGCATACCAGCCGGAAAGCTCCTGGGATTCATTGTCTCCAGTAGAGGTATTGAAGCTAATCCGGACAAAATCCGAGCGTTGTCACAGTTGGCTACCCCAACAGACCTCAAACAAATACAAACACTGACTGGATGTGTGCCGGCTCTAAGCCGCTTTTATCTCCCGCTTGGGAGAAAAGGCATTACCCCTTTATCGCCTCCTCCGGCGCACCGAACACTTCGAGTGGACGGATGCTGCCTCGGCTGGACTCAACGAAATAAAAGCCATATTGGCAACAAACCCAGTCCTGGCTGCGCCAAACATTGGCGAACCAATGCTATTATACATAGCGGCAACTCATCAAGTAGTAAGCGCAGTGCTCGTTGTCGAGCGAGAAGCGGACGGACACAAATTCCCCCTTCAAAAGCCGGTTTACTATGTGTCCACTGTCCTTACTCCATGCAAATCACGATACCTGCATTATCAAAAGATAGCGTACGCAGTATTTATGGCATCTCGGAAGCTGCGACACTACTTTCAAGAGTGTTCGATAACGGTAGCCTCGGAAGTACCACTTAACGATATTATAAACAACCGCGACACGACGGGCCGGATTGTCAAATGGGCCATTGAGCTCCTCCCGTTCGACATAACCTACAAGCCACGGCGAGCTATCAAGTCGCAAGTTTTGGCTGACTTCATCGCTGAGTGGACGGAAGCCGAACTCCCTAAAGAATACGGCACATATTCAAACTGGATCATGCACTTCGACGGCTCCAAAATGTTGGCTGGTCTGGGGGCTGGCGTCGTTTTGACGTCCCCAATAGGAGATACCGTCCAATACGTACTACAGATAATGTATACGGACTCCAACAACGCGGCCGAATATGAGGCCCTTCTACATGGTCTCCGGATGGCAGTATCTATGGGCATTCAACGCCTGGAGGTGCGCGGGATTCAAACCTCGCGATATCCCAAATAAATGGAGACTTCGATGCCAAGGATCCGAAAATGGCATCTTATTGCAACACCGTCCTAAAAATGTCAGCTCGGTTCGAGGGGCTCGAATTTAACCATGTGGCTCGGGAAAACAATCAGGCAGCGGATATCCTCGCCCGCATTGGCGCAAAACGCGATGCGGTCCCTCCCAACATATTTCTAGAACGACTCTTCAAGCCATCCGTAGCATGCGAAGGAGACACCGGTACAACAGTCCGGACCCGGCCAAAATACCCGATACCGAACCCTCTGACACAATCGGAGGCTCCGCCACCGAAATAACACAATCAGCCCACGAAATAATGTCCATTATTGCCCCGTGGACAGAACCATTCATGGCCTACCTAACTAGACAGGAACTTCCGGAGGACCAAAATGAGGCACGCTGCATAGTGCGGCGATCCAAGGCCTACAGGGTCCATGAGGGAGAATTGTACAAAAAAAGTGCTACTGGAGTCCTTCAAAGGTGCATCTTCAAAGAGGAAGGGCGGAACCTTTTGGCAGAAATTCATGCCGGACTCGGCGGTCATCACGCTGCAGCCCGTGCTCTTGTAAGCAAGGCCTTCCGTACATGATTCTATTGGCCAACAGCACGGGTAGATGCACAGGACTTGGTCCAACGTTGTGCCGGTTGCCAGCTCTTTGCAAATCAAAGCCACATGCCACCCACCGCCCTCCGGACAATCCCCATTACATGGCCCTTCGCGGTCTGGGGGCTTGACATGGTTGGACCCCTTAAAGGGGGAACCCACAAGAAAAAATACTTATTGGTCATGGTGGACAAATTCACCAAATGGATAGAGGCTAAACCGGTTAAAACAGCCGAATCCGGACCGGTGATAGATTTCATATCCGGGGTTGTACACTGTTACGGCGTCCCCCACAACATCATCACTGATAACGACACGAATTTCACGGCCGACGAGGTAAAACTCTGGTGCAGCAAAATGGGCATCAAGCTCGATTATGCTTCAGTCTATCACCCACAAACCAACGACCAAGTTGAACGAGCAAATGGTCTTATAATGAGCGGCATTAAACCCAGATTAGTGCGCTCCTTAACGGAGTCTGACACGCACTGGGTAGAGGAGCTCGATTCCGTACTCTGGGGGCTGCAGACCACGCCGAATCGTAGTACCGGATATACACCGTTTTTTATGGTGTACGGCGTAGAGGCAGTCCTGTCCTGTGACATAATTCATGACTCACCTCGAGTGCGCATGTATGAAGAAAGAGAAGCCGAGCTCGATCGGCAGGACACTCTGGAGGAAGAGCGCGACGTAGCCAAAGCCCGTTCCGCATTTTACCAGCAACGGGCTCTTAGATACCAAAGCAGAGAAGTACGGGCCAAAACTTATAACGTTGGCGAACTAGTTCTACGGCTGCCGAATAAGAAAAAGAACAAGCTCGAGCCCAAATGGGAAGGTCCCTTCATTATCGACCAAGTTTTGACCGGTGGAGCGTACCGACTGCGGGATGCATCGACTAGTCGACTCGAGCCAAACCCATGGAACGCAGCCAGGCTTCGAAGATTCTACGCTTAGCACCGGACTCTGTGTTAGTCCCCTCCCTTTGTCAATTTTCTGCATATGCATCATCTGTCTTGTTTCCCTTTACTTTCTTTTATTCATCTAGGCCTTCAAGGGTCACCTTGTGCCTCACTCGTACATTACAGATGCGCGAGCCGCACTCTTCATACCTGGGGGCTTCTTTCACAGAAGCTTAAATTATTTACCTAGGCCTCACGCCCAACACATGTGTTATACTTCCGCATGTACCTTTTTTCACCATTATATGCACCGATATGACTTAAGTTTTGGCCAAGCTGGGTTGTCTGGCTCTTGTATTTATGCCCTACGTTCCCATTAATTCGGCTAGGGCATAAGGGGAGCACCTCTGTGATTGTTACCGCCGGGTCAGCCGGACGTGTACCTCAGACTGGGTGAAGCCAAAAGCTAGCGTTCTTAAGAGAATATTCGGTCGGTGAACAAAAGATGACTTTTATTTATTATCCATATCTGCCCCCAGATGTTTTTTCTGCGCTTCTTGTCGCAGTCCGGACATGCACTTTAGGGCATGCCTACCCAGGGAAAGGAACCCTTAACGGAACTATTCTCTCTGGAAGATGTTTCTTACTACCCATGTAATATAACATAACTAGTTGGGCACTTGTCTTATAAAGCACTAATGACCCCTACGCCCGGTCTCCACGCATGCCCTGGTTCTTACATAACCAAGAGGGTATTCGGATACACTCCAGACTGTCGGGTCCCGAGGTTGAAGCAAAAAGGTCCGCCACGACAAACGATCTACAATCCAGCTAGAAGGCATCGTATATGTCACTTTAAAATTACATAGTCAATTTGACTGGTTGAATTCCTCTTCAATGCCATCCAATAGGCTGTCTAGTCTACAGTCCTGTTGGGTATACTTTGCGGCCAATTCTACTTGGATGTACACTAAACTCACAGGGATCTCCCTGCCATCAGGCCCCACAGGTCTGACTTCAGCCATGTGGTTCGGATCAGCCTTCGTGTACCGTGTCTTCACCATTGCCCAGGCTTCCCTGGCGCCCTGACGGCAGGCCGATATCTCCATAATCGGAAGCGCCGCCGTGCTCCCTTCAGCTTTTCTGCAAGCTCTCCAAGGCCTTCGGGTATGGAGACGGACGGCCACAAGGCCTGGACGACGCCTTGCATCACCTGCCGAACTCGTTCGTGCAACTGTGCGAGCTTAGGAAGAAGATCACCCGTTGAACCAGGCATCTCCTCGGCAGGACAACCTGTTAGCATACCTACAGACATAACTCTATTAGCCAGCTTCCTCGTCGAACTCTTTTTCAAAGTTCGTTCAAGCACTTACTAAATATGTCGCGTTGAAGTCGCCGATTCTCCTTAACAGAGTCCGACAGTTGGGCACGAACATCTTTTAGTTCCACGCCCAGCTTGGTGTTGGCATCTTGGAGATCATTTTTCTCCTGCCTCACCCTCGTAAGCACGCTCTCACCAGCCTTCAGCTGGCGTATGAGTTGTTTCTTGTCCGGATTTACTCCAGCGTCATCTGCAATTTTATCGTCAGATCGACATATACGCCGCATCCTAATATGATACTTATCATTCGAAGGATATGTTACCAGAGGGGGTCTCTTTGGCCTCCCCTGCTACGGCCAGTGTGGCCTGAAGTTGGGCTTTGCACTCTTCCAGCTCCTGGGACAGTTGAGTATTCTTTTCTGTAAGAACCTGCATAACAAATGATCCTTAAATCAGTTATCCTAACTATTTCAAGTCTCAGGGGCTACTGATATATATAATCATCAAATTTTCTCACCCGTATGTCTTTTACATACTGCTCTGTGGCTCTGGCTAGACCATTTTGAGCGGCACGGAGGTGCGCGTCTCCCGAGTTGAAGGCATCCAATGCCTCTTGGGAGAAACAAACGTCACGAAGGACAGTCCGGCGATGCCTGTGGTTCATGGCACTTTCCACCTCGGAATGGGTGGCGGACAGTTTATCCACATCCTCTGTCGGAGGAGCACCCGACGCCTGCCTTGTATTCGTTCCCGCCTCTGAATCAGGCCTTGGAGCCTGGCTTGTGGATGCGCGATTGGTAGCCTCTCCTGGTATAGTCCAGCGAGTGCTCTTTTTCCTAGAAAATAGGCATGGGCGTTAATATTCCTCTGAAAATAATATCTTGTAATAAAGACGGTGTGCCATACCGCTGCGCCGGTGTCTCACTCCGGACTGCGGACCTTTTCAGCCTGCCTGGCCTCGCGGCCCCTTGTTGGCTAGTTGCCACAGGCTCGGCCTTCTGCCCCGAGGATCTCCCCTGCAAAACACGACTGTTATACGGCAATCAAAAAAGCGCAAGGACGAATCCCTTTTTAAATGTTGGGACTTCGGTCTCAGTCACCTGTGATGCTGGAACTAGCCCGGGGTAATCGGCCGTAATGGCCACCAGGGCGTTGTCATTACTCCATTGGTAAAATACCCCGTCGATCAGCTCCACAGATATGTTCGGATCCTCCTGGGAGGCCGGGTCAAGGGACCGTCCAGGGTCCCCGGGTTATGGAGGAGGGTTGTTTATCTCCTTTACTGCCTGGCGCAGCTCCTACGATGAAATCGCTAGAATGAATACTTAACTACGGGAATACGAAATGGATGGGTGATAAAAAGTCTCCGCTTACCCAGCTCGGAGGATTGTACATAGAAAATCCGCCCTGCGAGTTGACATGAAGGAATTCCTCCTCTTCTCCCTTGTATAAAGTGGATAAGCTCTTTATTAGATCGGCAGCCGATCCCGGCCCTTTGCGGCCATGGCGGGTGGCGTCATCCTCCCCGTTGAAATCCCACATGGGGTGGCCTCTATACTGAAGCAGATGCACCCCCCGCATGATGCATGTGGCCATGACCTCGATCATGGTCAATCCGGATCGAGCTAAAAAACTTATCTGTCTCATCAGGTAAAGAATGTCCCTGTCATCTTCCTCCAGGGAGATCCGTGGATGCCAGCTCCGGCGCTTCTTCAAAGTGGCGTTGTCGAACTCCGGAAGGCCGATCCGAATAGGGTCCGGGAGGGGGACATCTTCTATATAAAACCATTCTGAAGGCCAGTCTTCGGACGTCTTCTTCGGGGTCCCGGACAGGTATCCGGTCCCGGCAATACGCCACACTTCGGCTCCGCCCACTTGATATATTGATCCCTTCTTAGAACGGGGCACAAGGTAGAACAACTTCTTCCATAGAGCGAAATGAGCCTCACAGCCCAAAAACAACTCGCAAAGGGCTACGAATCCCGCGATATGCAGCAGGGAGTCAGGTGTAAGGTTGTGCAACTGGAGGCCGTAGAACTCCAGAAGCCCCCGGAGAAACGAATGAATTGGGAATCCGAGCCCCCTTACCAAATAAGGGACAAGGCATACCCGCTCTCCCTTGGAGGGATTGGGACGGCTCTCCGATTGCTCTCCGCCATTGTAGGTGGCAAGCCCGGCTCGAACCGGAACCAGGTACGATGGGGGAAGAAATCCCTTGGACTGAAGCATCACCAATTTGCTGTGCGGGATGGAACATCTCTCCCAATCTCCCGGCTTGGAGCTAGGGGTGCGAGAGGAGGAGCTGCGTCAACCGGCCATGATGGATGGATCTCTGTCGGGTGCGCTCCAATGAAGGCTTGCCAAGGGGGGATGGTGTGATTTGGATCTGAATCCTTGTCTTTTTAAATAGGCGGCTCATTCACACAGCTAGGGGGGTAAATATGAAAACACCCCGGCTCTTCACATTCGCTCGACACGTGGAAGGTGGCCATTATTGGGCGTGGAAGCCGAGGAGTACAAACATTCACAAGAAACCGGACATTATTTTGACAGGTACACAAAATTTGGAGAGGAACCCGCCTTGCAATGCCGAAGACAATACTGCGCGCCGGACTCATCGTCATTGAAGCCTGGTTCGGGGGCTACTGAGGGAGTCCTGGATTAGGGGGTCTCAGGACAGCCAGACTATCTCCATTGGCCGGACTGTTAGATACAAGATTGAAGACTTCGTCTCGTGTCCGGATGGGACTCTACTTGGCGTGGAAGGCAAGCTAGGCAATACGTATATGGATATCTCCTCCTTTGTAACTGACCTTGTGTAACCCTAACCCTCTCCGGTGTCTATATAAACCGAAGGGTTTTAGTCTGTAGGACAACAATCACAACATACAATCATACCATAGGCTAGCTTCTAGGGTTTAGCCTCTTTGATCACGTGGTACATCTACTCTTGTACTACCCATACCATCAATATTAATCAAGCAGGACCTAGGGTTTTACCTTCATCAAGAGGGCCCGAACCTGGGTAAAACTTCATGTCCCCCGCCTCCTGTTACCATCCGGCCTAGACGCACAGTTCGGGACCCCCTACCCGAGATCCGCCGGTTTTGACACCGACAACACCATTACTCCAAAGGCTGCCTGGGGAAGGATCGCCAGTCAAGACCCTGAGCACCGTCTGCAGCACTTCAGGCGCCAAGTCCTCCTCCTGAAGCTGCATGCGGTCTCTACGCCCCGTAAAGTCCCACATCCGGCGAGGGTGGCGCTGAAGAGGAGCAATGCGACATTGGAGGAACTCCTTCACCACCTAGGGCGTTGTCACATTGAGTGCCCTCAAACTCTGGAAGCGGCGCCACACAAAGGCGAGCCGGGGGCTCGCGAGCACCTCATGGTCCCAACCCGCGTGAGGAAGAGCAGGAGAGGTTGGGTGCGAGAGCAGAGGGTTGGGCACTCCAACGTCCACGTACAGCCACCGCTCTCTGAACCTGGCCTCAGAAGGAAGAAGGCTGAAGTCGATCCCTGAAGCGGCCATCTCTGGCACGGCTAGGAAGCTCACACACCCTGAGCACTGAGTGGGATCGCTTAGGCGTAGGGAAAAGAAGTGGCGCAGCAGGGCCATGGAAGGAGGAATTCCTATCATCGCCTAGCAAACAAAAGCAAAGACAGCCACGAGAGTAATGGACTCCGGTCCAAGGTGCATCATGCGGATCTGATAATGGGAGAGCACCGCATTGAAGAAGGCGGAAAAGGGGGGAACCAGACCCGCCCATAGGGCATCGGCGAAGAATCGGACCTCCGTGACGATCCTATCAAGGGAGGCGTGGGACGCAGGCCAGGCCGTGGTCCTGCTGCACTCGTCGAAGATAGTTGCAAGGGTAGAGCGGACCTTGTCCAAAGGTTCTGGATTGAGTATGATCGACCGGGCGACGGCGGGGGTCGCTGTCGGAGGTGTGCGGGGCGAAGGCGCGGGCTTCTTTCCCCTTCCTTTCTTCGTCGGCGCCATGGCGGTGAAGAGGAGGAAGAACTCGAGCCGGATTGGCGGCGGAGGCTGGAGCTCAAAGAAGAAGGAAAGGTAGGAGGCGGGCGAGCAGCGGAAAGGAGGAACAACTGTGTGCAACTATGAGTCCGCTTAGCCGGGCGCGTAACAAGGCGTCATGGGGAAGTGCAGACGCCCATGTCTAGTCAATCGCCACGCGGTACCCGAGGCCGTAGGCTTTTTGGGCCCGCGGCGCTTCGCGCTTGCCCCTTCGCTTTCCTGCTAGGCCAAGCCTGGGCGCGCCTTGGGCCTGGGGGCTACTGTCGGCGTTTTGGGAACGAGGGTCCCCAGACTTGCCTGCCTGCGGCCTGCGGCGTGGCTCAAGTGGGGGCCCAGCGCGGCACATCTTCATCAGCTCAAGCTCAAGACCCTCGCAAGGGGCCAAACCTCGCGGGGCGGACGACATGAAGCTTCCTCAGAGGCAGCCTTGTCAGGCAGGCTCGCGAGGAGGCGGAGGGATCAAGGCAGGAACACCTCGCGAGGAGCCCGTGGCGCAAGTCATGACGATCGAGACCAGGCGGGCGCCAGGCGGGCACCGACCTGCGCAGTGTCCTTGTTTCCCCTTTGGTGCAAAGGGGGCAAGCACAGGCCAAGGCACCGGGTAAAGGTTACCATTCCGGTGCAACAAGACCAAGACCAGCAGAGCGGCAGGACGGAGGTCATTGTGGAGCCCAAGACGACGTCATCACCAGTACTTTTGGCAGCCAAAGACCGCCTTTGGTCAGGATAACTTGTACTACATGTTCCCCTTCAAAATGGCCAATTGTTGGCGCCCTTCCCGCTCATTATTTGGGGAGAGGCCCAGGGCCTCTATAAATAGAGCTAGCCACCACAGAGTAGAGATAGAGGAAAAAAACCCCAAGAACATCGAGAAGACAGGGAGAGATCTGGTAGAACCCTAGCAAAGAGAGAGAGAGAGAGAGAGAGAGAGAGAGAGAGAGAGGCGACTGAACTCACCCTAGCAGTTCATCGCACCAGCTCAAGAACACCTCTCGCAAGGCTGTTCTTCCCTTGTACTGTTCATCATCAGCCCCTGAGGCAATCCACCACAGCACACACTGGAGTAGGGTATTACACCACAACGGTGGCCCGAACCAGTATAAACCTCGTGTCCCTTGTGTTGTTCGTTGTTTCCAGCTTAGATCACGCGAGGAGATTGGATGTAGATCGGTAGGGGAGAGATCTCCGCGCGCGCCCCAGTGTTCGAACCTCAAGGGTCTGCCGGAACCCAAAATCCGACAGTATTCACCAAAAAATGAAAAATACTCGCAGAGGGAGTCCCATAAAATGGAACATAAAGAAAATGGATGAACGGAAACAAAGATACTAAATAAGCACACAAAAAAGAAACCACTCGTGCAAAGAAAGAAAATCCAAAGTCAAACACGGACACAAACATGAGCCTACAATCCACAAACAAATCAAGGATACATACAAACTCAATCCACAATAACAAACTGCAATATCAGAAAAGAACTGGAGGATAATTGAAATCTTCCCAGAGTCTTCATTGTGCAAAATCCTGCGCGAAAAGAACTGGCCCTTGGTAGTTGATCATAGCAGATAATATCACTAATTCTCGCTCGGCCGACTAGGACCTGGCCACACCATTGAGCACATTTGCACCCTCCTGGCCTTATGCGCCGACCAGTCACTCTCAACGAGAGAGAGAGAGGACATCTACTTGCATGCAGTTCCGCCCGTCTCAAGCAATAACTTGTTCAAAGCTCCAAGCTAATGTAAGGCCAACTCCACCGCGCGACTCTATCTTGTCCGGCCCCGTCCGTTTGAGGTAAAACGGACAAACAAGGCGGTCCAGCGCGCGGGAGCAAACGAACTTTTGTCCGTTTTGTGTCCACTTTCGACCCATCTGTGACCCAAGTTTGCGCCGCTTTTGGGGTGAAACGGACACCACGCGGACGCGCGGGTCGTCTGCGCGTGTCCTCCCCTGCCCCGTCCGTCGGTGGCACAGGGCGGGCATTTTTCTATCTGCCCCCCTCCCTCCCTCCGGCCGCACCCCCTTCACTCTTCCCCACTCTTCCCCTCGCTGCTGCCGACGCCACTGCCATTGCAGCCGTGCAGTTCGGACGCGAGCTCGCCCAGCCCCTTCCCCTTGGCGCCGCCGAGCTACCCAACCACGGCCACCTGGTTTGCGCACCTGCCGGCCGGATTTGGGGCGGATCCGGTCGGTCTTGAGCTCGGCTGGGCCGCGCCATGGACTAGCCGGGCACCTCGCCGGAAGGCCCTGGCAGGGCCGCAAGGCCACATGCAGGCTGTGGCTCCTCCTCTAGCCGCTCGGATCTGCACCGTCGGTGGTCCGCCGGCAGATACACGAATGGCGGTCGCCCGGGCTCGGTGCTTGCCAAAAAGCTCACCGGCGCACCGTTGCCACTCATTAAGTGCGACCATTGCCCAAATATGGTCGTGCGCCGCGTGTCTACAATGCCGGAACATCCCGGATGGGTGTTCATCAAATGCTTAAACCACAGGGTATGTGCTTTTTTAACTTCGGTTTGTGCTCTAGATTTGACTAGTTGTGCTAACTTCAAATTTTGTTGTGTAGAATGGATGCAAGTTTTGGTATTGGGAAGAAGAATACATCGATATATTGATAGAGCGAAATTTAGTACATGTTCATGCACTTTTAGCTAGCATAGAGGCTGTAAATGAGACAAGTGCACTTGTTGCTAGATTAGAGACTAGACACGAGACTAGGTCTGAGGAAGCAACATCTACTTCTGGCTTGAAGAAGAAAGGAGGATGCCAGATCGAGTCTCCTCCACAGATCAACAATGAGTGCATCGAGAAGGCCCTAACCTAACTCAGGGGGGCAGTTATAGAAGTTGGCTATCTTCCAAAATGTATTCTTGTTGTTCTTATTTTATTGCCTTGCTTTACTAGTCAAAATGTGCTGATGCACTGACATGTACCAAAAATGAATGATAAAAAAAAGTTAAACACTTGCAAAGAAAAATGCACGCGGACAGGATGCGTCCGCGCGCTGGGCGCATGGCCACCGCATCCCAGAACACGCCCGGACACGACTCCAAATCCCTACCCAAACGGACAGAATCCGAACAAAATGGACGTCCGTTTGGGGTCGCGCGGTGGAGTTGGCCTAAGGCTAGTCATAGCGGGAGTAACTTAGGTAGTAACATAGCCCACTTCAAGAAAAAATTGCTTATGTGGCATGTAGTTAATGAGAAGTGGTAACATAATATGTTACTGTAACATAGCGCTTTCCAAGACAAGATGAGTCTATAAGCCATTAAATGAAGCTACATATGATACTACTAGTATGTTATTTTGCACTATGAAGATAGTAACTTAGGCGTAGGGAAAAGAAGTGGCGCAGCAGAGCCATGGAAGGAGGAATGCCAATCATCGCCTCGCAAACAAAAGCAAAGACAGCCACGAGAGCAATGGACTCCGGTCCAAGGTGCATCATGCGGATCTGATAATGGGAGAGCACCGCATTGAAGAAGGTGGAAAAGGGGGGAACCAGACCCGCCCATAGGGCATCGGCGAAGAATCGGACCTCCGTGACGATCCTATCAAGGGAGGCGTGGGACGCAGGCCAGGTCGTGGTCCTGCCGCACTCGTTGAAGATAGTTGCAAGGGTAGAGCGGACCTTGTCCAAAGGTTCTGGATTGAGTATGATCGACCGGGCGACAGCGGGGGTCGCTGCCGGAGGTGTGCGGGGCGAACGCGCGGGCTTCTTTCCCCTTCCTTTCTTCGTCGGCGCCATGGCGGTGAAGAGGAGGAAGAACTCGAGCCGGATTGGCGGCGGAGGCTGGAGCTCAAAGAAGAAGGAAAGGTAGGAGGCGGGCGAGCACCGGAAAGGAGGAACAACTGTGTGCAACTACGAGTCCGCTTAGCCGGGCGCGTAACAAGGCGTCGTGGGGAAGCGCAGACGCCCATGTCCAGTCAATCGCCACGCGGCGCCCGAGGCCGCAGGCTTTTTGAGCCCGCGGCGCTTCGCCCTTGCCCCTTCGCTTTCCTGCTAGGCCAAGCCTGGGCGCGCCTTGGGCCCGGGGGCTACTGTCGGTGTTCTGGGAACGAGGGTCCCCAGACTTGCCTGCCTGCGGCCTGCGGCGTGGCTCAAGTGGGGGCCCAGCGCGGCACATCTTCATCAGCTCAAGCTCAAGACCCTCGCGAGGGGCCAAACCTCGCGGGGCGGACGACATGAAGCTTCCTCAGAGGCAGCCTCGTCAGGCAGGCTCGCGAGGAGGCGGAGGGATCAAGGCAGGAACACCTCGCGAGGAGCCCGTGGCGCAAGTCATGACGATCGAGACCAGGCGGGCGCCAGGCGGGCACCGACCTGCAGTGTCCTTGTTTCCCCTTTGGTGCAAAGGGGGCAAGCACAGGCCAAGGCATCGGGTAAAGGTTACCATTCCGGTGCAACAAGACCAAGACCAGCAGAGCGGCAGGACGGAGGTCATCGTGGAGCCCAAGACGATGTCATCACCAGTACTTTTGGCAGCCAAAGACCGCCTTTGGTCAGGATAACTTGTACTACATGTTCCACTTCAAAATGGCCAATTGTTGGCGCCCTTCCCGCTCATTATTTGGGGAGAGGCCCAGGGCCTCTATAAATAGAGCTAGCCACCACAGAGTAGAGATAGAGGAAAAAAACCCAAGAACATCGAGAAGACAGGGAGAGATCTGGTAGAACCCTAGCAAATAGAGAGAGAGAGAGAGAGGCCACTGAACTCACCCTATCAGTTCATCGCACCAGCTCAAGAACACCTCTCGCAAGGCTGTTCTTCCCTTGTACTGTTCATCATCACCTCCTGAGGCAATCCACCACAGCACACACTGGAGTAGGGTATTACACCACAACGGTGGCCCAAACCAGTATAAACCTCGTGTCCCTTGTGTTGTTCGTTGTTTCCAGCTTAGATCACGCGAGGAGATTGGATGTAGATCGGTAGGGGAGAGATCTCCGCGCGCACCCCAGTGTTTGAACCTCAAGGGTCTGCCGGAACCCAAAATCCGACAGTATTCACCGAAAAATGAAAAATACTCGCAGAGGGAGTCCCATAAAATGGAACATGAAGAAAATGGATGAACGGAAACAAAGATACTAAATAAGCACACAAAAAAGAAACCACTCGTGCAAAGAAAGAAAATCCAAAGTCAAACACGGACACAAACATGAGCCTACAATCCACAAACAAATCAGGGATACATACAAACTCAATCCACAATAACAAACTGCAATATCAGAAAAGAACTGGAGGATAATTGAAATCTTCCCAGAGTCTTGATTGTGTAGAATCCTGCGCGAAAAGAACTGGCCCTTGGTAGTTGATCGTAGCAGATAATATCACTAATTCTCGCTCAGCCGACTAGGACCTGGCCACACCATTGAGCACATTTGCACCCTCCTGGCCTTATGCGCCGACCAGTCACTCTCAACGAGAGAGAGAGAGAGGACATCTACTTGCATGCAGTTGCCACCCGTCTCAAGCAATAACTCGTTCAAAGCTCCAAGCTAATGTAAGGCCAACTCCACCGCGCGAATCTATCTTGTCTGGCCCCGTCCGTTTGAGGTAAAACGGACAAACGAGGCGGTCCAGCGTGCGGGAGCAAACGGACTTTTGTCCGTTTTGTGTCCGCTTTCGACCCATCTGTGACCCAAGTTTGCGCCGCTTTTGGGGTGAAACGGACACCACGCGGACGCGCGGGTCATCTGCGCGTGTCCTCCCCTGGCCCGTCCGTCGGTGGCACAGGGCGGGCATTTTTCTATCTGCCCCCTCCCTCCCTCTGGCCGCACCCCCTTCACTCTTCCCCATTCTTCCCCTCGCTGCTGCCGACGCCACTGCCAGTGCAGCCGTGCAGTTCGGACGCGAGCTCGCCCAGCCCCTTCCCCTCGGCGCCGCCGAGCTACCCAACCACGGCCACCTGGTTTGCGCACCTGCCGGCCGGATTTGGGGCGGATCCGGTCGGTCTTCAGCTCGGCCGGGCCGCGCCATGGACTAGCCGGGCACCTCGCCGGAAGGCCCTGGCAGGGCCGCAAGGCCACATGCAGGCTGTGGCTCCTCCTCTAGCCGCTCGGATCTGCACCGTCGGTGGTCCGCCGGCAGATACACGAATGGCGGTCGCCCGGGCTCGGTGCTTGCCCAAAAGCTCACCGGCGCACCGTTGCCACTCATTAAGTGCGACCACTGCCCAAATATGGTCGTGCGCCGCGTGTCTACAACGCCGGAACATCCCGGATGGGTGTTCATCAAATGCTTAAACCACGGGGTATGCGCTTTTTTAACTTCGGTTTGTGCTCTAGATTTGACTAGTTGTGCTAACTTCAAATTTTGTTGTGTAGAATGGATGCAAGTTTTGGTATTGGGAAGAAGAATACATCGATATATTGATAGAGCGAAATTTAGTACATGTTCGTGCACTTTTAGCTAGCATAGAGGTTGTAAATGAGACAAGTGCACTTGTTGCTAGATTAGAGACTAGACACGAGACTAGGTCTGAAGAAGCAACATCCACTTCTGGCTTGAAGAAGAAAGGAGGATGCCAGATCGAGTCTCCTCCACAGATCAACAATGAGTGCATCGAGAAGGCCCTAACCTAACTCAGGGGGGCAGTTATAGAAGTTGGCTATCTTCCAAAATGTATTCTTGTTGTTCTTATTTTATTGCCTTGCTTTACTAGTCAAAATGTGATGATGTATTGGCATGTACCAAAAATGAATGATAAAAAAAAGTTAAGGACTTGCAAAAAAAAATGCACGCGGACAGGATGCGTCCGCGCGCTGGGCGCATGGCCACCGCATCCCAGAACACGCCCGGACACGACTCCAAATCCCTACCCAAACGGACAGAATCCGAACAAAACGGACGTCCGTTTGGGGTCGCGCGGTGGAGTTGGCCTAAGGCTAGTCATAGCGGGAGTAACTTAGGTAGTAACATAGCCCACTTCAAGAAAAAATGCTTATGTGGCATGTAGTTAATGAGAAGTGGTAACATAATATGTTACTGTAACATAGCGCTTTCCAAGACAAGATGAGTCTACAAGCCATTAAATGAAGCTACATATGATACTACTAGTATGTTATTTTGCACTATGAAGATAGTAACTTAGGCGTAGGGAAAAGAAGTGGCGCAACAGGGCCATGGAAGGAGGAATGCCTATCATCGCCTCGCAAACAAAAGCAAAGACAACCACGAGAGTAATGGACTCCGGTCCAAGGTGCATCATGCGGATCTGATAATGGGAGAGCACCGCATTGAAGAAGGCGGAAAAGGGGGGAACCAGACCCGCACATAGGGCATCGGTGAAGAATCGGACCTCCGTGACGATCCTATCAAGGGAGGCGTGGGACGCAGGCCAGGTCGTGGTCCTGCCGCACTCGTTGAAGATAGTTGCAAGGGTAGAGCGGACCTTGTCCAAAGGTTCTGGATTGAGTATGATCGACCGGGCGACGGCGGGGGTCGCTGCCGGAGGTGTGCGGGGCGAAGGCGCGGGCTTCTTTCCCCTTCCTTTCTTCGTCGGCGCCATGGCGGTGAAGAGGAGGAAGAACTCGAGCCGGATTGGCGGCGGAGGCTGGAGCTCAAAGAAGAAGGAAAGGTAGGAGGCGGGCGAGCAACGGAAAGGAGGAATAACTGTGTGCAACTACGAGTTCGCTTATCCGGGCGCGTAACAAGGCGTCGTGGGGAAGCGCAGACGCCCATGTCCAGTCAATCTCCACGTGGCGCCCGAGGCCGCAGGCTTTTTGGGCCCGCGGCGCTTCGCACTTGCCCCTTCTCTTTCCTGCTAGGCCAAGCCTGGGCGCGCCTTGGGCCCGGGGTCTACTGTCGGTGTTCTGGGAACGAGGGTCCCCAGACTTGCCTGCCTGCGGCCTGCGGCGTGGCTCAAGTGGGGGCCCAGCACGGCACATCTTCATCAGCTCAAGCTCAAGACCCTCGCGAGGGGCCAAACCTCGCGGGGCGGACGACATGAAGCTTCCTCAGAGACAGCCTCGTCAGGCAGGCTCGCGAGAAGGCGGAGGGGTCAAGGCAGGAACACCTCGCGAGGAGCCCGTGGCGCAAGTCATGACGATCGAGACCAGGCGGGCGCCAGGCGGGCACCGACCTGCGCAGTATCCTTGTTTCCCTTTTGGTGCAAAGGGGGCAAGCACAGGCCAAGGCACCGGGTAAAGGTTACCATTCCGGTGCAACAAGACCAAGACCAGCAGAGCGGCAGGAAGAGGTCATCGTGGAGCCCAAGACGACGTCATCACCAGTACTTTTGGGAGCCAAAGACCGCCTTTGGTCAGGATAACTTGTACTACATGTTCCCCTTCAAAATGGCCAATTGTTGGCGCCCTTCCCGCTCATTATTTGGGGAGAGGCCCAGGGCCTCTATAAATAGAGCTAGCCACCACAGAGTAGAGACAGAGGGAAAAAAACCCAAGAACATCGAGAAGACAGGGAGAGATCTGGTAGAACCCTAGCAAAGAGAGAGAGAGAGAGAGAGAGAGAGAGAGAGAGAGAGGCGACTGAACTCACCCTATCAGTTCATCGCACCAGCTCAAGAACACCTCTCGCAAGGCTGTTCTTCCCTTGTACTGTTCATCATCAGCCCCTGAGGCAATCCACCACAGCACACACTGGAGTAGGGTATTACACCACAACGGTGGCCCAAACCAGTATAAACCTCGTGTCCCTTGTGTTGTTCGTTGTTTCCAGCTTATATCACGCGAGGAGATTGGATGTAGATCGGTAGGGGAGAGATCTCCGCGCGCACCCCAGTGTTCGAACCTCAAGGGTCTGCTGGAACCCAAAATCCGACAGTATTCACCGAAAAATGAAAAATACTCACAGAGGGAGTCCCATAAAATGGAACATGAAGAAAATGGATGAACGGAAACAAAGATACTAAATAAGCACACAAAAAAGAAACCACTCGTGCAAAGAAAGAAAATCCAAAGTCAAACACGGACACAAACATGAGCCTACAATCCACAAACAAATCAGGGATACATACAAACTCAATCCACAATAACAAACTGCAATATCAGAAAAGAACTGGAGGATAATTGAAATCTTCCCAGAGTCTTGATTGTGCAGAATCCTGCGTGAAAAGAACTGGCCCTTGGTAGTTGATCGTAGCAGATAATATCACTAATTCTCGCTCAGCCGACTAGGACCTGGCCACACCATTGAGCACATTTGCACCCTCCTGGCCTTATGCGCCGACCAGTCACTCTCAACAAGAGAGAGAGAGAGGACATCTACTTGCATGCAGTTGCCGCCCGTCTCAAGCAATAACTCGTTCAAAGCTCCAAGCTAATGTAAGGCCAACTCCACCGCGCGACTCTATCTTGTCTGGCCCCGTCCGTTTGAGGTAAAACAGACAAACGAGGCGGTCCAGCGCGCGGGAGCAAACGGACTTTTGTCCGTTTTGTGTCCGCTTTCGACCCATCTGTGACCCAAGTTTGCGCCGATTTTGGGGTGAAACGAACACCACGCGGACGCGCGGGTCGTCTGCGCGTGTCCTCCCCTGGCCCGTCCATCGGTGGCACAGGGCGGGCATTTTTCTATCTGCCCCTCCCTCCCTCCGGCTGCACCCCCTTCACTCTTCCCCACTCTTCCCCTCGCTGCTGCCGACGCCACTGCCAGTGCAGCCGTGCAGTTCGGACGCGAGCTCGCCCAGCCCCTTCCCCTCGGCGCCGCCGAGCTACCCAACCACGGCCACCTGGTTTGCGCACCTGCCGGCCGGATTTGGGGCGGATTCGGTCGGTCTTGAGCTCGGCTGGGCCGCGCCATGGACTAGCCGGGCACCTCGCCGGAAGGCCCTGGCAGGGCCGCAAGGCCACATGCAGGCAGTGGCTCCTCCTCTAGCCGCTCGGATCTGCACCGTCGGTGGTCCGCCGGCAGATACACGAATGGCGGTCGCCCGGGCTCGGTGCTTGTCCAAAAGCTCACTGGCGCACCGTTGCCACTCATTAAGTGCGACCACTGCCCAAATATGGTCGTGCGCCGCGTGTCTACAACGCCGGAACATCCCGAATGGGTGTTCATCAAATGCTTAAACCACGGGGTATGCGTTTTTTTAACTTCGGTTTGTGCTCTAAATTTGACTAGTTGTGCTAACTTCAAATTTTGTTGTGTAGAATGGATGCAAGTTTTGGTATTGGGAAGAAGAATACATCGATATATTGATAGAGCGAAATTTAGTACATGTTCGTGCACTTTTAGCTAGCATAGAGGCTGTAAATGAGACAAGTGCACTTGTTGCTAGATTAGAGACTAGACACGAGACTAGGTCTGAAGAAGCAACATCTACTTCTGGCTTGAAGAAGAAATGAGGATGCCAGATCGAGTCTCCTCCACAGATCAACAATGAGTGCATCGAGAAGGCCCTAACCTAACTCAGGGGGGCAGTTATAGAAGTTGGCTATCTTCCAAAATGTATTCTTGTTGTTCTTATTTTATTGCCTTGCTTTACTAGTCAAAATGTGATGATGTATTGACATGTACCAAAAATGAATGATAAAAAAAAGTTAAGGACTTGCAAAGAAAAATGCATGCGGACAGGATGCGTCCGCGCGCTGGGCGCATGGCCACCGCATCCCAGAACACGTCCGGACACGACTCCAAATCCCTACCCAAACGGACAGAATCCGAACAAAACGGACGTCCGTTTGGGGTCGCGCGGTGGAGTTGGCCTAAGGCTAGTCATAGCGGGAGTAACTTAGATAGTAACATAGTGCACTTCAAGAAAAAATTGCTTATGTGGCATGTAGTTAATGAGAAGTGGTAACATAATATGTTACTGTAATATAGCGCTTTTCAAGACAAGATGAGTCTACAAGCCATTAAATGAAACTACATATGACACTAGTATGTTATTTTGCACTATGAAGATAGTAACTTAGACTAGTATCATATGCATGACATTAGTATAAGTTACTCCCCGCTATGACCAGGCTAAAGACCCAAGTCCATCCTCGCCGCCCGGAGACGCGCGCGTACAGCCACGCATGCATGCGTGCACCGTGGTAGTAGATGGATTAGATCCGCAATGCGCTCCTCGGCGGCGAGCAGATGGACATGGACCAGACGGCGGCGGATCGACGGAGCGGTGGACCGCTCATGCACCTCACCTACCTACCTACACATACAGCACGTCTGTACGTGCGCGCGCTCTGGTCAGTTGCAGGCAGGGCGCGCACGCAAGCACGCACGCGGCTAGCTACTTGCGCCGAGCGAGTCCGCGCTTGGACGTGGACGTCTCACGTACCAAGCTCGTCCCGTCTGCTCTACATCGGGCGGTTGCGCTGTGCCGTCGTCGTCATCTGACCGCGTCTGCCTCGGCCGCGCCGCTGGAGCGGCGCCGACGGGCCGACGGGTCCCTGTTCTTCGCTAGCTCGCTGCGGTATTTACATGGCGTCACGGCCGGGAAAACTGCTCGTGCCTGGTGGAGATGAATATGATGGATCACGTACGACAGGGCCGACGGGATAAGGAGGAGAGCCGTCGCATGTAGAGTACAGGCTAAAGCCATGGCTGCCGCGTTAGCTGCTCGTGCTACGTCCATGTACGGCGGCATGCAGGTCTGGGGTGGCATTCGGCAGAGAAAACAGGCTATGGAAGAAGGTTGGGGCGGCGGCCGGGAAACGGGGTCGCCGTTGGTTGGGCATTTGCCTCCTCGATATGGGTGGAAATCAAGGCCAGGCCACGGCGTTGACATTCGACACGCATCTCATCTGCCTTCCTCTGGCGTAGCGCCGGCGGCTGAGCTCGGCGCCGGTGACGAGCGCAGACTCCCTCTTGATCGTATAGAAATGCCAGGGAACGACTTTCTGTTGCCCCTCAGTCACGCACGTCGGTCAGAGTCGGACACGACATTTAGGGAGGAGTGGCGCGTGGAGACGAGAGGCCAAGCAAATCATTGCTGCCCTACGGCCTGCGGGCATGGAGCTAACTAAAGACAAGTAGGCGTGCAGCAGTGCAGCAGTGAAGACACTTGCAATAAGATAGCTCGTGTGGTGTGCACACAATGTCTGCAAAATAAAAACGATATGGAGCGACGGCGGATCCACATACTGAGGCCAAGTTGGTAGCAGACGTGAGTCGTGGACATACACCATGCAGAGCACTTCATCATCATCATCAACATCTTCTTCTTCTTCTTCCTCTTCCTCTCTTCATTTTTCAGAAATAGGCCAACGAGAACAAACCCCGCAAAAAAAATCCCTAAATAGTTCAATCCAGCCACTGTATGTATCAAGTCGCCCGAACGGCACTACGTGAACTGTCAAAAGAGATGGTTTGGCAGAAGAGGAAGACCTACTCAACAGGGGGGGTTCGGTTCAGCTCAGTTCAGTTCAGTGCACTGAATCTGAGGCGGGCGAGTGGGATCCATCACCATCACCCATGGCACGGCAAATCGGCAACCAAAACAAGGTAACGTAACGTACGCATCAGCATCACAGGCGACACGGTCCACCAAAGCGAACCCATCTACACCATATCCTGTCCTTTGCCGCGCTTTATGTGCTCATCGCTGTACCGCGGTTGCTGCTACGGCGGCGACGTCTTTGTCACCCGCACATCGATGCGGATGTTTGTCACGGGATCTAAAGTTTTACAGCGATGGAAAACTGAAGCTGCCATCTTCTGGGGTCCAGGTGAAACTGAACCTCGCAATTTCCATGCTTAATTCTTCATTAAGGCGCGGTCCTCGGCACAAATTATTGCGCTCATCATGCATGGTTAATAATAAAATCTTGCTTGACTTTGTGTGATCCCACTTGTGTGGGAACCTTGAAACGCAATGGAACTGGACATGCGGTCTCTGTCACTGACACTGCCCATGGCGACGCATGATGAATAATTCCAAGGACCATCCATGTACATGATTCCATGACAGCACATCCAAGTATCCGATCCAAGTTGCCCAATTTGCGCCCCGGATTTCTCGACCGGTGGCGGAAGCAAATCTTGGTGAAAGACCCGGCCTGGGGCCTGCATTTCCCCCAAAATTATTGCTACTTGCAAAGAAGCCGCATCGCCAAGCATGTACGATGAAAAGGATGCGCTAACAGGAGTAGTATATCAGAAAGTTGATGCCGACTTTCCCCCTAGGAAAATCAAACTTTCGAAGACGGTGATGCAAGCTGATTGTTGGTTGAAGGAGCGCTGATAATATGATAAATAAAGCAAAACCAGGGACCAAATCCAGTGTGCAACCGATCTTCTTTGGATCCAGTTTTTCAGGTCTCACTCGTCCCAGATACAGTCAGCTGCAGTGCTACCAGTATTTAATCTTCAGCGTCCACGAGTGTGGCCACCTACCAATCAAACACTAATGCTGGGGCATGGCACTAATCGCTCTCAGCAAACAGCCGAGTTAAGACAAGGCGGGATCATTTAACATATGAAGCTGTTGATTTGGTCATAGATCTCTCTCGATTTCAGATGCCGCACCGAAAGCGAAAGCGAAGCACTCAGCAAATATACTAACAATATAAGCACGATCATCATATAGGAGTTACTCAACACGCACATTACATCAGGCATATGACCAAGGTATTTTATTTATTAAACTCCAGTCTCCCACATGCACCCAATCATAGAGACGATGTACAACAAGAAAATACTTATAAACATGACATACGGTTCCGCTGCTGGCAGCATGAAGTCTTTTACCATAGCTAGGGTCTGATCCGGCTACGAAACATAGCAGATGCAACCAGTCCTTTCATCTCGGCCACATGCACCACCAGTTCTTCATCTTGGCCACATGCAAGGGACCTGGCAAATGGCAATAAACCAAAAGTTAAGACCATTTAAGAACAACAGTTGTATTTTGCACAAGAAATGCATGGAAGAGAACGAAACCATGCAGCATCGATGGCTTACATTTGTGCTATTCGCAGACCACACTGACAAAGAACCCTCAGTAACCACCGGCCGCCATGAAGAGCTCGTCGAGGCTCCAGAGATCCCCGCTGCTTGCCCCGTTCTGCATCGCACCATTCAGCAGAAGGCTGTCCATTGATCCGTCCGAGCTGCTCTCGACATAAGGCAACGAGTACTTCATCTCATGGTCAAAAGCAGGGATGTCTTGTGCACCATTTCCCTGAGGCAGCACGGCCACGCCAAAGTTGTTCCTCAGTCTCTTTGGAGCTCCACCTTGCAGGTAAGCGGGCTCGACATACGCCGGCATGGCAGCATTCGGAACGAAGACGGATGTGTAGTCTGGGGTCATGGCCTCGTCGTCCCACCCAAAGTCAGTAGAGCCAAACGAGTTGCTGCTCTGATCAGAGAGCATGTTCATCCCGAATGTCTCAGTAGGAGGTTTCAGTTTCACCGGAAGAAGGGAATCCACACTTTCAGCTGGCTTTGCAGGAACCTTCTTGTCATTGAAGGCGAACATCGCAAACAGATCATTGTCTCCTCTGCTCACATGATTGAAAGGCTCATCCTCACAGGCCTTCGGAGGTGGAGCCAGCTTTGCTGATTTAGCAGCAGTTGGCTTCAGGGTGGACTTCTGAACAGTTGGAGCATCCTCAGGAAAATTGACCTTGGCCTTCTTGCCACGGATCTTGCGGGCTTCAGCATCATATGCCCTGGCTGCCTCCTCAGCAGTGTCGTATGTCCCGAGCCAAACCCGGACACCCTTGCTAGGGTCACGGATTTCAGCTGCCCATTTTCCCCAGGGACGCTGGCGGATCCCTCTGTACTGATTCTTCCGAACGCGCTTTACTTGTTTGGCAGCAGGTCCATCACGTTGAACAGCATCTACAATAAAGTTTTTACTTAGTAATACATCCCAACAAGATAGCTCCAATAGGAAACTGGTGGCACAACAATCTCATTAGCAACTGACTAGCTAAACAAAATCCTCGAGAGATTTTACGGTACACTGATATCTGTTTATTTCTAACAAGTGATCACCCATATTAACAGTGCATTGTTTACTCTAGGTATGCAAGAGACAAATTCATATGTTTGGTCTGAAATTCTTCCTATGTCCCATATACACACAGTACTTCTTTTTACAGATTTAGAATAAAATGATTTTCAGTTCCACAATACATCTCTAGGATAAACAGTTATATGGAAAGTTAAATCGGAGAATATTAACCGGTAATGAAAAGAATGGGGCCAGAATTGTGTTTCGTTCTGAGATGGGAGTATGAGAATACTGTCTCTCTTTCAAAAAAGTATAAGCATACTGTAGAAACATCAATTAACCTTGTAGAAACATACTGTATAAACAAGCTGCTACTAGGAACAACATCATTGAGTTTATAGAACTAACTGGTTGCTCTACGGACTATGGTTATCAAAAGATAGTAATTTTCTTCATTTCTCACTGCTATCATATTTGAGGTTTCATCCAGCAATATGATAACTATGATGTATGAAAATTAACATGCCG